>NC_048413.1:4930300-4945144 GCF_013103735.1 Etheostoma cragini | reverse complement strand
CCCCCCCCCCCCCCCCCCCCCCCCAACTTTTTGGACTGCATTTTGAACTGACTGACCTTTCTCTCCTTCCCCTTCTGTCCCCGTTACTCCGGTTCTTCTCTTAATTTCACCTTTTATTTATGTATCCTTTCTCTCCTCCACATCTGGCTCTTCTGTTCTTTCCATCACTTCATCAACCTCCTCCTTATCCCTTCCTCCTTTTCTTCGTCAATCTTTTTGTCTCACTTCTTGCTCCCCCCTCCCTCACTGTGTCTCTCCCCCACCTTCAGGCCCCACAGACCTCAGCATGAAATCACTCTCTTCTGCCAACATCGGTAACTCCTCTGCCTCGGCCAATAACAGCCTGGGTGGGCGGGGAAGCGGGGCCGGCGGAGGGGGCGGGGCCTCGACCCAGCTCAGCCAACCAGAGATCACAGCCGTGCGTCAGCTGATTGCGGGCTACCGGGAGTCGGCCGCCTTCCTGCTTCGCTCGGCAGACGAGTTGGAGAACCTCATCCTGCAGCAGAACTGATCTGGGGGAGACGTCGGAGAACCCACACACATACACACACACACACACACACACACACACACCCACAAACACACACACACACACACACACACACACACACACATACACATGCACGCATACACTTCCCATAAATGTTTTGTGTCTGGCTGCGTCCCCTGTCTCTCCTCATTGACGCTGAACACCAGACCTCTTTTTTTGCCATTCCCTGCCTTCTCTTTGAAAACGAGTGAGGAAGATGAATCCAAACCCCACCATCCCTAAAACAACCCCCACAACCTCCATCCATCCATTTTGAAAAGAGAAAACTAAGAAAAAATAAGTTTTTAGACTCTCTTCCTCTCCTCACAAACAGCTGTAAACTCCGAGCCACGGAGTGTGGAGGGAAGGAAGAAAGAAGCAGAGAGGCCTGGAAGAAGAGTGAAAGAGATGTTTCTGCTGCTGTGGTTTCAGGAAAAAAAAGAAAAAACCAAGGGGAGTTTTGATTGATGAGTGCCCCGTCCATCGCCATCTTATGATCACAACATTTTAAAAATAAATAATGACTCCCTGAATTGGTACTATTGAACCGTTTTTTAAATAATAAGTGCTTTTTGATTTGATTGTATATTTAATTTGTTCTGTTTTTGGGGAGTCCAGTGAGCATTTGTTGAGTTTTTTTTTTTTACTCTTCCCAAGTGACTGAAAGAAAGAAGCAGTTTGACTTATCTAAACAGATAGCACTAATATACAGAAAGAGACTTTGGATGGAAACTGGAAAAGAAAAAGAGTTGTGAGAGACCTTTTTTGTGCTCGCTTGTATATAAGCTCTCTGTGTCCTTTAGCACTTTCCCTCACCTGGAACCCCGGTCCTCCTCACCCCTTTTACCCAGGGAGCAACTTGCTACTTATGCATCCAAGACGCCATGTTGACCACCAGGAAATACCTCAGATCAGACCTGCCAACTCCGTTTTCAGTTCCTCTCACACACTCTGCAAGTGAATGGTAACATTCCCACCACAAGTCAGTTTACTTCTATTTTACCACTGATGTCTTCAAGGTTTATATATTTTGGGGGGGAGAATCAAACTGTCTTTCACAAAAAGACGTGAAGTGTCGAAACGACGAAGCATTTTAAGAACCGATGATGTAAACACTGAAATCTTTTTCTTTCATGTGTGCGGGTTCATCTGTGTGCTGCTGTATATAATCACTTCATCTAGAAAACTTGAGAAGAATCCAAGTTGAACGGTGAATTTCTCCTTAAATGAGAGGGAGGAGGGTGTGTGTGAGAAGGGGGGAGGGGGGGGGGGGGGGGGGGGGGGGGGGGGGTTCTTAAGTGAAAGGGGGTTTAAATGTTGGTCACTGACGACAATTTGACCTCCTGCTTCTACTTTTTACAAATGTACAGTAGATCATTGTTCTGTTCAACGCCCCTCCTCTTCTTCTTCTCTCAATTGGACCTACTCGTCCCTTCTTCTCCTTGGACCTAACTCCCCCACTCCCCTCCCGGTCCAGGTTTCAAAGGAAGAGGAGGACCACTCTGTCTTACTGTGTTTGTCTGTTAAACTCGGAAATGGCCATTTCTATTGTTATTATTATTGCTATTATTATAATTATAATGATGAACGTTCATGTGGTTGCTGCTAAACAAAAAAACGGACCTTCTGCCATAGACCTGAAACCTCAACAAAGCCGGGCGTAAGCTAGCCGCTGTGCCCCGGGAAAACCCGATCGAAAACCCCAGACCTCGACTGCACCTCGACCACGACAAAGCAAAAACAAAGACCCCCAGGAGGACGAAGTGAAGACGCTCCTACCTGTGTCCACTCGTCCGTTCCGTCTCTCCCAGACCTGCTGGTTGGTGGCTTTGTTTTTTGCTTCATAGGGCTTGATTCATGTTGTGTTCTGTGACTTTCTAACTGTGACTTCTTTTGGATTTTCTTCCCATGATTCCATGGTGTATTACACCTTCACTGTGGCACTCCATATCAGGCCAACGAGTACACACTGGAAAACCCTCAAGGGAGAAACAACTCTGTTTTGTGATGAATGATAATTCAACCCAGAAGGAAAGAAAGGCGTTGGCACTAAATGACTGCAGATAACTTTTAAAAGATCTTGTCAGCCATGTTGATAATACGCCTTATGAAGGTAGTTTTTGTTGTAAGAGCTTTGACAAGGATATTTATTGAATAGCTGGTGTACCTGTTGTCCTGGCCACAGTTCAGCCACAGCTTGACATTTCCGAAATATAAAAGAGTGAAGTGAGAAATTATGAACCAACCAGGGCTGCTCTATTATGGAAACAAATCGTAATTCCCGATTACTTTGGTCAGTATTGAAATCTCAATTATTTAACACAATTAGGCCTACTCACTGACTTTTGGAAAGATGTTGCAACTATTGAACTTAAAACAAAAAATTAAACAAATCAAAAATGAAAACACCTAGAACTGTGAAATTTCCCTAACTACTTTTCCCATTCAGAACGCAAGACAACGAGTATTCTACTGGCAAAACGTAATGTGCAAAATAATCTTTTTTCTTGATTATTGGGTTATTGTGATCATAAGGAGCTGAAATCGTAATCGCGAGTAAAATTTTGATTAATTGCTCAGCCCTAGAAACAACTCTAAGTAAAAAACAACAACCAAAAAACCCAAATTGTGTGGTTGGAGTAGCTCCTAGCTTCGGTAGCTGTAATACAGAAAACCAAGTTAAGCCCCCCCCCGAGGCGTTGCTCCGTGCGCTGTGCCTCTACTCTGCTTTCTACTGTGCTTTCTCCTGCATTCCACTGTCCTGTCACCTTGATCTGATCCTTTTTTTGCACACTGAGCGAAGCAACAGTCATCTTTGATTTGAAGGGGGGAGCTGTGTGTGTGTATGCATGTTTCCCAGGAGGACCCCACCCCCCCATCCCGAGTTGTACGGCTGAAGTCAGACGAGAGCAGTGCAAGAGGTGTGGTGTGTTTTTTTTTGTTGCAATGCACATGATAATCATAGCATTTCCTGGTGTTTGGATGGTTTGTGTTGGCGGCCCACGGCGACGGTCATCAATCTGGATCGGACGGACTTGCCGTCACAAACTTTCACGGATTTACATTTGTGTGCAATGTCAGCACCGCCGCATCAAATTGAGATTAGCTTGAAATGTTGAAAATTTAAATGATTTAATTCATGGCAGATTAGAATGAAGAATTTGAGTTTGTAATTTTATCACTAAACGAGGGGGGCTCTGTTTAAAGTGTACTGATTACTGAATGACTTGAGAGAAATATGCAAAAATGAATGACCCAACTGGGGTGGGGGGGCTGATGTTGTTAGAGTCCGACATGTTGGGGTCCCAACAGTCACATTTAAAAAAGATTGATGTGTTTTCACTAGCATTTGATTTAGTTTGTTAAAGGTGAGATTCATCCGCCCTTTGAAATAGAAAAAACATTGTGAGCCCCACTGAGGTACAATCATCCCCCCCTAATTTGAGTGTCTTTTTTAATTACTGTAAATACTGGAGGGCAGATTGAAACATTTTGATTTGGTTTGAGTGTGATGCGATTGCCTTCGATAACCCCAACATGACATCCCAGTGGGCGGCCGGCCTCCTGTTCGATCCTCACTGTGCTCTCAGACACTGCCTGTTTTGGTTGAGTCTGCCTGGTTCTCAGTGTTGGGGAGATTCGGCCCCTTCGGGACAACTCGATTGCTCCAGGCGCGCTCAGTTGGTCTCAGAAAGAATTTTTTTAAGAAGTTTGGTTATTGCCCCCTCTGCTCGGTCTGAGGGACCTTAGTCACGCCGTGGTTGGCACTTTGTCTTTTCATGTTGTTAATAATCTTTCAACATTTTGTAATGCAAGTGGTCTTGTTCTGCATTGCCTCTTGGCTCTGTTTTCAGGCTTTAGAAAATCTAGCCTGTGAGGCGAGACTTCGGCCAATCATAGGTCATTTTCAGAGAGAGAGAGAGAGAGAGAGAGAGCATTCCTATTGGCTGTTCCTGTGTTCTCACTCTACTACTCTGCTTTCTACACCACTGCTGATGTTTCTCTTCTCATCAGGTATTAGTCTCATTTATATTAAAGATGGAGGCTCATCACAGATACACAAAAACACTCAACACAAACGCCTGCTGAGACTTTTTAATGGACTCCACATTTAAAGGCAGTAATGTGCCACAGAATTTCCCAACCAGTAGACAGCTCTGGTGGGGTGACATGCACCGAATCCTCATCCCATTTGAGTCGGCCAGGCCGGTGCTGTAAACTCTTTGTGTCTGTTGGAGCAGTTGTGATGTGATGCTGGTCCCTCATGTCGCAGCAGGAACCCAATAGACTTCCAATCCACTTTGACTTACAGTTCTGTTGATTTCAGGTCGTTCTAACAGCCATAACTTACAGTGTATTATAGGTTTGAAATAGTTCAATGTTGGTTTATTATCTGCACTTGAAGGATGATGTAACTTCCAATCAAACAGAAAGGAATGGAGCCACAGTTGGAGATCCTAATGCAGCGGGAACAACAAGCTAACCCGATGGTCAGGACATTTAATTATCATTGAATTGTGTTTCTTAAACTGCACCTTGGAGCCTTAAATTAGTCTTGGTTTTTTTCATATTGGTTTAATGGACAAAAAGTAGTTTATTACTTTAGATTTGAAAAAGAATTTTGTGTAAACAGTGAAGAGGGCCTTAAACTCCTCAGTTTGATTCTTGCTACTGTCAGCTCAGAACTCCTCGGGCCATCTGGGATGATTTCCTTTTTACCAAACTCTACTGAACCGCTGAGATCGTCCCGGAAGGAAACTAAGTGCCCTGCGTTGAATTCTTGGCCAGGCTGTCACTGATGTTAGAGTACTTCTGTCAAAACATTTGGGCCTTTTATCTCACGTGTTTGTTAGTGTCAAAGTTCTCCGCCAACCTCAGAAAAGGTGTTTCTGAGCCCAGGTTAGTTTATTTTAAAGCTGCAAAATAGCACCACACGGAAAAAACTGTACAAAAAATAAATAGGCAAATGACAATCTGTAGAAAGGTGTAATTTGCTCACTGTTTCCTTTCCATTCCTTCTGTCTGCCTGTTGGATCCAGTGGGACAGACCGGGCCAATCATCTGAGTCTTTTTAGGCATAATCAGAGCGCTCGTTCTCCAAAACTCCTCCTGTCGTTGTCAACGTCTCCACCGGCTCAGCGAACGGTCTGATTTCTATTTTTTAGAATTATTATTATCACTGTTCTGAATCTTCTTAACATTATTATTTTATAAATATATTTTGTAGTGTAAGTAAAGTGGTCTTTTTTGAAAAAAAGATATTTTGTAGAATACTCCCACAGCTTCACTCTGTATGCCTATACTGCACATTCCAAACATGGATTTCAACCAACACGGGGCCTGACCGGCATCCCCCCGACATTTATCCCATCTTTGATATGTACGATGGAAGAAGTGAAAGCCCCATATTGACCTTTACTGTCCCAGTAACTGAGTGTAATGTCCCTTTATTTAATGTAAAAAAAAGGATTCCATGTTTTGAGTAAAGGTCACGGCGACTTCACAGAGGTGCAAACATGGACGCAGCTGAGAACAGAGCAGATGAGAGCAGTTGGAAAAGGGAAAGGTCTGACCTCATGTGGATAATATATATATCCTCTGTAAAACTTTTAGTCTTCAGTGGAAAACAAGAGCATGTTCATAGAAGAGCTTTAGGGATACGTGTGAAGAAATGTAATATTTAAGTTTAACAATTCTGAGAAAAAAGTCTGAATTCTGACTTTTTTTAAAGTCTAAAGTCATAATTCTGAGTATAAACTCAGAATTCAGAATTTTGTTTTAAAAGCTTCTTTTTTTTTTTAATAAATTCTGACTTTACACTCAGAACTCAAATTTATGTTTTCAGATGTGGACCTATTTCTCTTCGGTACCATCAGAGTATTGGAATGATGATACATTTTTATTCAAAATGACCTCCACAACTTTCTGTAGAGATTCTTCTCTTGGATATTTAAAGGCTGCCTATGAAGACAAATGTTTTACATATTTCAACCAATTGTAGGAAGCCATTCTGTTTTTCAAAAGAGAATATGATTCATCTCAATGGACTGTGAGCTGTTTTCTTCCCCCAGCCCAACAAATGTTTGACTGGATGGTAAAATATGGTACTTTAACAATGTTTTTCTTAATTTCTTAATACATGGTGCAAATCTTTACATTTCCTAGAAGATCATTTTGGGGAAGGAAAACCTTATCCTTCACTTTTAAGTTAGTTTCTTTCTTTCTTTTGTTTTAACAACTTCAGATCTTTAAAGGCAAAGCCATTTTGGGACATATGCCCAGAGTTATGTCTGTGCGTTAAATATGAAGCTGCAGCCAACCAGCGGTTGACGCTAATCTTAGCTTAGCATAAAGACTGGAAACAAAGGTGGCCTGGCTCTGTCTAAAGGTAACAACATCGTCTCATTAGCAGCTCTAAACCTCACTGAAGCAAGGTGCAAAGCCAGGCTAGCTGTTTCCCCCTGCTTCCAGTCTTTATGCTAAGCTAAGCTAAGCCCCTGCTGGCTGCAGGTTCATGTGTACCAAACAGACATGGTAGTGGTATTCATCTAAATCCATTGAGAGGAATGAGATGAAACCCTCAGATGAGCTGTGATGCCGGCCGGGTCTCGAAAATGATCACACACTTCTTGAGCTAGTCTGGTAACACACAAACACACACACACACACACACATACATATAAAAAAAGAATACAAAAAAACAAGAAACGAAAGAAGAAAAAATAATGGACCTTTTTATTTTTCTACTATGGCAGGGTGTATAGCCTACTGTCAAAATCAAAAAATGGCTTTCTGAGCTGAGTTTTTTTCTAATTTATTTTTGAACTTTTGTTCCTTTTTCGTGGTGCTTTAGAGTCTTTCTTTATTTATTTTTGCGATGTTTGATTCTTTTCTTTGTCTGTCTCCACCTGACTTTGTAAGGGACTCTTGATTGTCTTGCTTTTCCTCCGCCGGGGTTTTGTACCTACAGTAATACCAATGTGAAACCTGTATTCTCCTCATGATTTGACTCAGTGGAAGTGTGATGTTTACATGTACAGATTTATGCGATTCTTTCTGGTTTCTTTTGTTTCCTCTCATCTCTACCCTCCCTCCCCCCATCATCCCTATTTTTAGTTAATCTGACTCCTTCCTTACCCACTGAAGGGAAATGGGACTGCGTCCAAACTCAATTATAACCATTTCACACATAAGCCTACTGCACGAGGGGACACGTTGCCACGTTTGATTTCAGTCGGTCACTTTTCTTCACCGGACTCCTGCTTAGGTCTCTTAGCTTGTACAAATGCCTTGTTAGCAGTCAGTTAGCATGTGTGCTAAAGGTGCAGCTATTCTTTATTGAGGACCACCAGTGCACTGTGGTGCAGCGGTGCAGGAGTTCATGTTGGTGCTTTGGTGAAGAAATGCCACGCGGCTGAAATCAAAAAGCGCTGCGTCCCCCCCGGGCCAAACCAATTGTTTGTTGTTTTTTTGAGGAGGGGGGAGTAGAGCTGTGTGTTTGTTTGGCTCAGCGGGGGCTGACCTCTCGGCTAACTCCACAGCACACAAAATCCCAGTGGGGCCACCGTGACCCCCCAGTGGTGTGCCCGCGATCCGGTGGAGATTCCTCAGTGAATGATAAGCCATGACAGACCCGGGGTGTCGGGTCTCGTAGTCTATTAGTATATTTAGCAAAACTTTAAACTGCAGAAGACAAAACTCAACCTCAGGAAAAAAAGGACATCACTTTTGTAAAAACATGTCTACTGAAGGCCCATTTCCCTCTCTTTGATACCATATAAATTATATCAAAAGTTCTTTTTGTATTTATTGTGTTTATAATTATATATAACAGTGGATACCTTTTTTCCAGTACCTGTGGCTAAATATTTTGATTCTTTAGAAAAGTGTTGATAATATATGTGAAGCAACTTAAACGATCAAGGAAAAAAAATGGAAAAGAAAAGAAAGCTAGGGTTGTTTTTTCTGTTTAGCCCAACAATGAGAACATATCATTCTGGTCCATGACAAAGAAACCAATGATCGATAATACTGAGCTTTTCTTTTGTGTGATGTCACTGCTAAGGCTGAAATGTTTCTGGACTTAAAAAAATATAAAAAAAATATATTGTGACCATTTAGTTTAGTTTTTTTGTTTTCTCCCAAGCTGTACGTCACAAAGCTAAATATACTAATAAAACGGTGTGCTATCTATCAAACAGAGCAACGTGTCTTTTTTATGTTGCACACTAAACGTGCACTGATCATGTTTATCACTCACATTGATGGGGGGGGGAGGGGGACATTTTTGTTTTCCACTCCAGTCTATTTCAGAATTAAATATTGCACTCTTAACTCCACTGTATTTATATGACTGCAGTAGTTGATTTTACTTTCTTTTTTTATTATTATTTTTCAGTAGCGAGGTAAGATCCCATCAGCTAGATAACTCTTTCTCAAGCTTTGGTCAGTCCAAGGCAGGATCAGCTGGGAGAATCAGATATCAGTCTTAGACAGAATTTTTTACTTTAGAAAACTCTCCTTCCTCCTTTATCTTTTCATTTATTTATTACTGCAGTATTTTATTCATTTAGCCAAAAATCCTGGTTCTTTGAGCTTTTAACTTTGTGACCGGAACCAGAACATCAGTCTGTATTATGGAGACTGATGTAACTGTAGCTTATAAAGTCAACGTGTATGCTGAGAAGCTGAGCCTGTCACACATTTAAAGATGCCGTTCCAACTGAAAGATTAAGATTAGAGTTTATACTGAACAGCTTTCATGTTGGATTTGAATCAGATTTAGTCTTTAAACTTTCCTGCTGCTTTAAGATGGTACCTGTCTGGCAGGGTACTATCCACTAATCCAGACAGCTAGGTAGACTATCTGTCCAATCAGAGTTTTCTGTTGATGACTAAAACTTCTTCTGAACGTACACATGTTCCACCAGAACAACTTCCTTCCTGAGACCATTTAGCAGAGGCACCGTGTAACCCCGTCCAAGAGGATTGTGATTGGTTTAAAGAAATGCCAATAAACCAGAGCATGTTTTCCTCCATCCCAGGATACTGTGTGGATTATCCAGACCCTCCTCCTCAGTGCTGTACAGGAAGGTCTGGACATGCGAGACTAAAGGAAGGATAAACTCGAGGACAACTAGACATGGTTAAAGGTGCTCCAAAGACAATTTGTGTCTCATCCAAGAGGTAGAGAAACGCAGCTGTTTAACCTCAGTGGGTCATTGTCAACTTGATTTATTCAGCTTTGTTCATGCGTGCTCCTGGACGTCGGAACCACGTCATAGTTGTTGTCAGAGACACGCAAGGCCAAGTATGTGGATGACTCAAATTTTTGATTAAGGCAGCTTCTGTCCTTCATAGTCTTATGAGAATAAAGGTGGATTTCTTATGAAAATACCAAAATCAACAATACTTTTTTGACTTCTGTACTCACAAACATATAGATTGACTTTAAAACAGCATCAACGAAACAGCTGCTCACTGTAGTTTTAGTCAAATTAACAGGAGGAAATGGTGCATTTGTTGGGGACTATTTTTAGCCGCGGATTATTCCACATTTGGGGCTGAAGTGAGTATTAGGCTGCTGGCAGCAGGACGGTGTATGCGGGACTGAGGCAGAATAACACAGTGTGTGTGTTCATGGGGATGCAGGAAAATGTCAACCATGCAACACAGTTGCTCACTGATGTGTTTCTAACAACAATGGAGCTTGCAGCGCGTTGTAAGATGATCTTTCACACGGTACTTTTCTCTTTGACTACTGCTTTGTTTGTGTTTTGTCTCATTTGGGAGCAACACAACCATAAGAGATCTACATCCTCTACATCTCTTCTCAGAACATCATCCAACCGAGCACAAAGAGGTGATAATAATAATTAGAGGCAACTGTATCCTACAGTAGGCCTACTGATGCGGAACTGATGCAGGATAAAAGGCATAAAGGGAGGGAGACTGTAAAGACTGCAGGCATTAGACTCTATAAATAAAAAGCCAGAGGAAGATGATATTAAAATATTGCGAAAGTGTAAAAAAGACTCTTCAGCGCTTTTAGACTCTGGTATTCCAGTCAATTAGTTGTATTGCTCCTATAGTATGAGTTCCCAGGGCCGAGCTGTTGTCTTTAAATCACTTGTTTTCTCCAACCACCATTATATATGTTAAATTCATTATCATATAAAACACCACACGATAAATGGTTGTTGTTCTTCGCTACAGACCCACCTTTAATTCATAACCATCCTTCATGAAGCCATAATGATTCAATCAAACTGGTAAAGTGAATAAAACTAATAGGTCAATATGAAGACTTTACACAACGGAAGTGTGTTCATGATGTAGCCTAATAAAGATAAATAATAAATAATTAAAACAATTGTATTAAGTACTTGACATTCACGAGGTTGGTGGAAACTGTTTAGCAAACAGACAATAACCTTCAGGGAAAACTGTCCAAGAGCCAAAAAGGCGTGCGGACGCGCGCAAACACACAAACACACACACTAAAACACACACACACACACACTCCTCTTAGCCTACGTCAGCAGGTGTGTGAGCTGCAGGAGGTGTGCGGAGCGCCAAACTAAAACTTTGGACACGAACCACCGCTTTACATCTTTTTCCGTTCCTCTCGTGGATTAAACACCTGCGCATCAGCTGATGCAGCCGTTTACCGTTCGCACCAGATAACAATGGATTAACATTTTCTCTGGAGCCATGCTCACGTTCTTGGTTCGTCTTGGCTCGAGCCACCGAGTCCTCGCAGGGAACCTATCCGAGTTGGATGCCCTCCCCTCCCGTTTCCTTTCCGCATTCCCGCAGCCACCGTGCGCAATGCAGGCGTGGAGCTCAGATCCGTGAACTCAACAGAAAAGAAAACCGGTTACTCCAGCTAATCTACCCAAGTATTGCTGGCGGTGCATTATGTTTGCAGCCAGAGGAAGAGAGGAAGCCCGGAGGACTGACAGGCTGCTCGCTGTAGGCTGGACAAGGCCGTTTTCAGCGCACTGAGAAAGCCCGAAACGCGTTTAATTGATCGGTGTTACGCTAAAACCTGGAATAAGCCGCGGCCGCGCGCTCATTCATGTCCCGGGATGGAGGATTGCTGTCGCACCTGTATGCCGTGTTTAAGTCGGCTGTGGAACTGCATATGGCCGGACGTCCGCTACCCAAACGTGCCCAACAACAACCATGTCATCGCCAACCCGGACGCGAAGACGGCGGAGATCCGCACCGTGTACGGGGACATCCGCATCCCGTCGCCAAAGAAGCGGCCGGTGCAGCTTTACGCGGCGCTCTTCGACTTCGAGGCCCGCAGCGACGACGAGCTGACGGTGAAGGAGGGGGACAAGCTGTCGGTGATCGAGAAGCGGGGGGAGTACGTGCTGGCCAAGAAGCTGACTGGGTCTCTGGAGTCCGGACTGATCCCGGCCAACTACGTGGCTCTGCTGCAGGACGAGTTCGCCAAACACAAGTGAGTGTTGGAAAAACATCCTCTGCTCACAGCTCTTCTCTTTTTCTTTATGATTCTACGGTGCTGATGGTAGAACAACTGGCGTTTGATTTGCTGTGAGACTAAAAACATAATGTCCTCGGGTCAAGTGTAGCCTACCGTTTTCCAATTTTCTGAATATAAAATATGGGGTTCCTTTGACAAAATTATCCACAAGTATAATCGATCAATCAATTTCTGGGGGTTTAACTAAAACATTAGCTACAATGAAATATTAATGACATTATAGACCATAAGGTCCAACAATAAGTGTATAACAATAGAAATATGTTGAGATGAAACTGGCTTAGAAGATGTAACACAACATTTTAATTAAATGATCATTTATAGTTCATAAACAGACAAAACACCAGTGTTTTGACCCGGTTACCCCCCAGAGTTGCCTTAATATATTCAACATGTGAAGACAGATCCAGAGAGACATGTATTGTAGAGGGACAGGCTCAGGGGTCAGTGTCTTGCCCAAGGACCCTTTGACATGGGACTGCAGTGCCGGGGATCAAACCTCCAACCTTTCGATTGGCAGGCGACCGCAACCGCCCCTGATCTGAAGACACAGATACAGAGAGACATGTAGAGGGACAGGTCTGAAGACACAGCTAGAGAGAGACATGTAGAGGGAGAGGTCTGATGACACACATACAGAGAGACACATAGAGGGACAGGTCTGAAGAAACAGATACAGAGAGACATAGAGGGACAGGTCTGAAGAAACAGATACAAAGAGACATGTAGAGGGACAGGAGGTTAACTGTTGGCAGTATAGGAACATAATCTTAAATCCTGTTCCCATTCTGAAAACTGACCGAGGTTTGACCTGCTGTGAAAGATATCAGTGTTGATATCAAAATATCAATATGAACCGGTTCAGTCACCATTGCAAAAACTAAATGGATCCCAGTGTCTGCTCTTGTAGAGAAATGTCATTTTTCCTTCCTGACAGATTTCTAGTTATGTTAAATCATATCTACGATTAGTCAATTAGTTGGTTAGTCAACCAACTAAAAATGGTTTTGAAAGATGATTTTTATTGATTTACTTTATTATTACAACTGTTTTTATGTCATTTGAAATGTAATAATTTTGAAGAAGTCTCTAAAAATGACCGCTTAAAATTAAAAAATAAAAGCTTCAATTATTTTTACACTATGACATGCTGCTTTTTGGATGCTTTTATAAACGCCTCAGTGAGGCCTATATGTATCTGAAGTCTCTTTTATATAGACCTTAGTGGTCCCTAATACTGTATCTGAAGTCTGTTTAAATAGACCTTAGTGATCCCCTAATACTGTATCTGAAGTCTCTTTTATATAGACATTAGTGGTCCCCTGATACTGTATCTGAAGTCTCTTTTATATAGACCTTAGTGGTCCCCTAATACTGTATCAGAAGTCTATTTAATATAGGCCTCAGTGGTCCCTAATACTCTGTCTGAAGTCTCTATTATATAGACCTTAGTGGTCCCCTAGTACATATCTGAAGTCTCTTTTATATAGACCTTAGTGGTCCCCTTATACTGTATCGGAAGTCTGTTTAAAGAGACATAAGTGGTCCCAAATACTGTATCTGAAGTCTCTTTTATATAGAACTGCCTGACCAACTGCCACTTTGCTTGTTTGAAAGCCATGATGTCTCTCTCTCATGGACGGGCCACATTCTCTGGGCGGACAAAGCAGAGAAAGGGGAGGTAACCTTGCCCCTTTTGACCGCATAACGCATATTTATGTTAATAAAAATCTTTAAATGCGAAGTTTTCATGCCACAGGACCTTTATGTAATGTGTGAAAGCAAACATGGCAAACCCCCACTGGTTCAACCCTCCCAAATGTGAATATTTAATTTGTTTTTTTTAGTCTTTATCAAAATCAAATTAAATTTTGTTCAAGTTTTGGACCATTGGTTGGACAAGACCATCAACCTGATCTTAAAATAGTTAGGTGTGCTGCTAATTGTAGGCTATGTTCTTTCAATTATTGTTTAATCGTTTTCTTGATTGATGGTTTGATTCATTGTATGTCTGAAATTGGTCCCAAAAAAAAAACATCCCAAAAACAAGGCTGACATTGAAACAGCTCATTTTGTCCAACAGAGAGTCTGAAATCCAAAGCTATTCAATTTACTGTCACAGATTACTTAAAAAAAAAAAAAGTATTCACAACCAGGGAATTTTGCAATTTTGGGATGTAAAATGACCAACATGATTAATCAGATATCTTAAAATCTATCTTAAAAAAAGTTAACATGGAGCCTATCGCCATCCTCCTGGCATCCAAAGCAAAGTTAACAACCTAAAACAACCTCTGCTGCTGCTGTAGAACCAGACTGGAGCTAAAAGTAGCTGCGAGGCTGCAGCTGCAGATCCTCTATTATTCATTCAGCCTGCAGGGAATCATCATGTTTCAGCTAACGGTTGGCTTGTCTGTCTGTGTTCATGCCTCTGATCCAACACTGACTCCACATGTCCCTCTGTCACACCATGACAAAAACTATGTTAAGCCCCCCAAAAAAAAGAGTTGTTACGTTTTTATTAGTCTATGTCCTCGATTTTGCCTCTGTTGCCGCTGGAAAATCATCCTTATTTCACAGTTATGTCAGATATTGTCCTGGACTTTCTTTATCTTGGCATTCTAACCTCTGGTGGATTTCTGAGGACTAAAGTTACCTGGTAATTAGATCTCTGCAGGGTAAATCCAGACAGCTACAGGGGTGTGAAAAAGTGTTTGCCCCATTCCTCATTTCCTGTTCCTTTGCATGTTTGTCACACTTAAGTGTGTCGGAACATCAAACCAATTTAAACAATAGTCAA
>NC_048413.1:4915422-4930200 GCF_013103735.1 Etheostoma cragini | reverse complement strand
ACACTTAAGTGTGACAAACATGCAAAGGAACAGGAAATGAGGAAGGGGGCAAACACTTTTTCACACCACTGTAGCTAGACTATCTGTCCAATCAGAGTTCTCTGTTGACGACTAAAACTATTTCTGAACGTAAACATGTTCCACTAAAACAACTTCCTTCCTGATACTATTCAGCAGAGGCACCTCTTTGGGGGAAGGTCTGGCAAAGATAGACTACGTTTTTATAGAAACCAAAGAGATTGCAAGGACCAGTGTTCTTATAATCATCCAATTGTGCTTTCTGCTGTGTATTATCTCCTGTTGTATTACTGTCAAATTCTTGTTAAGATATATGCTTCAGTTTCCAGGGACACATACAGGTTTCTGTAATATTTGGTTCATCACATTTTAAAGGCATAGTTTGGACTTATGTAAAGTGTAGTTGTAGCTGAGTTGTAGCTGACCAGCTGCTCCTGACGGTGCCTAAAGCTAGGCTTAAGCTCAGGGGGGACCGTGCGTTTGCCGTCGCAGCTCCAAAACTTTGAAATGGGTTGCCTCTGCACATTAGACAGGCCTGCTCTCTGTCTCATTTTAAAACTCTTCTTAAAACCCACCTCTTTTCTTTGTCTTTTAACACCAGGTAGAGTGATGATTTTATGTGTTTACCGTTACCACATGCCGCTAGTGCAGTTTATTGTTTTTATTTTAGTATACCTTATTATATTTGTGCTTTTATTGTGTTATCTATTTATTCTGTATGATCATTTTGTGCAGCACTTTGGAAACCTTGTGTTTGTTAAAATTGTGCTATATAAATGAAGTGGATTGGATTGGATTGGATAGTTGTATGAACTACTTCTCCATAGTCAGTGTGTTAGCTACAGTAGATGGGGGGGTCGGCACGCCCCCAGTTTGGAAAATAGGCATGAGTACCGACAATCAATATCAGTACCGACAATCAATATCAGTTTAAGTGTGTCCTATATTTAGAATATTTTCAGCCCTTTACCTTGCTGTCAGACAGCTCCTCACAAAGCCGTTATCTCTGCTCTCTTCAAAGCCACCAGACTCCTTTTGATAAAAATATGGTAAGTCTGACAGCAAGGTAAAGCTGAAAGAAATTGTAAATTTAGCATCCATTTAAAGTAATATAGATGTTTTTAGTGTGTAAAATGTGTTAACAAAATGTGTCCACAGCAGGACATTCCTTAGCTTCTGTGTTGGTACTCCTGCCTGCTTCTCCAAACCCCATCTACTGTAGCTAACAAACTGACTGTGGAGAAGTAGCTCATACAACCACACATCAAAACATCTGAAGTATCTCTTTAATAAGGGAAGATTAAATATTCGTAGAATAACAGAATGCAGATCAACAGCAGGACAAACGGCAGCACACACCTCTGGAAACTAGAACATAAAGGAGGATGTATTGCAGGACTGTGAATTAGACTGGGTTAGTTTTAGGTGTACCCAATAATAGGTGTACATACTTTACTGCTACATTTAGGGTTGCAACAGATCACAAAACTCACGGTTTGGATCGGATCAATTTTGGATCAGCATAAAAAATTGGGGAATTTAAATGATTATTAAAAATGCAATAACAATAATTTCTTCTTTCACCAGTAAATTGCTGTTAAATGACACAAACAGATGAGAAAGGGCTATTTTACAATAACTTTGAATACACCAAAAGATCTACCTCCTTTGGATTATTAAGAAGATAAAATCCAGGACAGAATTTTCATATGCTTGTTTACATTTGTTGTGTTGCCGAAATGAGACACCAAATACGCGTTGCTATTCTGTCCGGTATGTTAACTTGCAACGTTCACGTGAACAGAAGATTGCGATGCCTGTTTCTTTTCACTGCAACCCTCCATAAAGATTTATCAGCCTACTTTAAGTAACAGCGACAGTACACATTCATTTCACACACATGCATTCTGAACCCTGCAATATGGTTGATTACCCCACTAGATACATTTGTCAGATCACTTCTTATTTTCCAATACCTATAGTGCTTTTAAGGGAAAGTGAAGGTAAAATAAAGGGCTTGGGTTTAGTCTGATATGTACAGAAAGGAGCAGACCATGTGAATTACACCCAGGGTCATTTTTCTTGTGAAAAAAGTGGTTAAAAAGCAACATTTATCTTAAAGGCATAATGCAAAAGACTTGCCCAATGTTTAGCAAGAAGGTACCAGGTTTGAACCCTGGTGGTCCCGGGCCTTTCGGTGTGGAGTTTGCATGTTCTCTCTGTGGTGTGGGCTTTCTCCGGGTGCTCCGGTTCCCCTCCCTCTCTACCAAGCTGATGTGGGGTGAGCGTCTGACGTCGTAAGGTTGCCTTGCATCACCCAGGTGGGTGCTACACATTGGTGCTGTTAGAGAGTAGTATTATAACAATGTATCTACTCCTACTCCTACTACCCCTTTCTTATCTTGCTAAGTTATCGTGTTAAGGACGTTTCTGGGCATCAGCCTCTATAAAGGCATGTCTATGAAATGTCAGATACTGGTAAAACTCTCAAGATGACATAATGAGTGTCTTTTAATGTACTTTTTGTATTCTCTCTTACTATGTTCATTGTTTACTTTATTCACCAATATACACCAAGGCATATCCCTTGCAACTGCAAAACAGTCCAGAGTCATACAATTTAAAGTGATATAAAACAGCACAAAAGCAGCAAATGTTAGGCATTTCTACTACTTTTACTACTTGTATCTGCTAAATGTTCCCATAGAAACCCCTAATGTTGTTACTTAGTGCTGGTTCATCATGGCTTTATCTTTACAGGATTTTTTCATATAAATCACTAGAGTACAATAATTCTTGAGTCTGTTGTTGTGAGTTCTGTGCGGTGTCTTGCAGTTACAGTCAGTGAAACCTGAGTCATGCATGCAGAGCAGACACGCCCTTGCTGATAACTTAAAGTAAACACAGGTCAGTTTCTGTAGACTGGCGAGTAGTACAACATAAAGCAGGTATTAAAGGTACAGGTATTAGGTACACAAAAAAATTAATAAAAATCCAACACTGCCTGTTGTGTTGCACCAATCAGAGCCGGGGGGTATCTTACTGCGTGTCAATCGCTGCTCATGCACTCATCATGCATTCAACAGGCTCGTTCGTTATGAATTGCGCCTCGCCTGTAAAGTGGACGAAAGCCGGCGGCAGCTGCAGGGGGCGGTGACAAAAAGCTGCGGTAAAGTGGGACAGTTTCCAGTTTATTCCAGCAGCCTTCAGGCTGAACAGAAAGTCACAGAAACACTGAGGTGTGATTTAATAAAACGTTATCAGACAGTCTCCGGTTATGACAGAGTAGCTTTCAAAATGCTCTACATGCGATCTAATTTTAATTAACAACACACTGTAAATGATCCGTGGTCTGAACGGATTTTGTCTCTCTGACTTCTTAACGTTACTATCTGTCACACAACGTGTGTTCTGTACAGAATATGACTTTAAATCCGACAAATAGTTAAAATCCCTCCGATTCAAAAACAATAAAAAGTTTATATAAAACGTCATCATGTTTAGTCGATTGTGAACCAATCAGCTGTTAAATCGGCTGAGAGGATAGCGTTTCCCAGCATGCCCTGGGTCCGCCTGGGTCTTGCAGTCAGTGAAATGCAACTGCGGCCACCTTGCTCTCGTGAGATTATTGTTGCCAAAGTGTGCATGACATCAGAGTAAGTCGGGATCAAGTCGGACACAAATCTAACTGGCATGCAACGTGCACCGATCGTCGGTGATCAATTCTGCGTAAACTTGGCTCATCTCGAACGAGCCTATTCTCTCTTATGGGGGGAGGGGCTTGGGAGACTGTTTGGGCTTTAGCATAAAGGGGGGAGGGAGTGAAAAGTTGTCGATGTTCAGATTCTTTGGCTAAGTCCTGGATCTTCCTGATCCTACCTACAGCACCTTTAAGTACAAATTGGTCTGCCTCTTCCCCTACTGTAAATTTTTACTATTATATAGTAAAGCATTAGGTTGTTAATGCATTAATGTTTAAGTTGCACGCTATCCTGTGAGTTGTCTTAGGGTGAAGCAAACTTTTAACTATGTTATACATTGATGATTTTCATGATAAATTCATTTGTTTTATTTGCAAAACGTAGGAAAATAATGTTCACATTTCAGAAGCTGAATTCATAAAATTATTGTGTGCTGTTGGATAGTTTAATATTTAACAAAGCATCATGTCCTCAATGTTCTTTGTATGTTTTCTACATACAATCTTAATCTGTAAAGTAACTACAGCTGTCAGTAGTGGAGTAGAAGTATAAAGTAGCATGAATTGGAATTACTTAAAGATACCTAACATGTGTGTTTTTATGTGTATTCTGGTATACTGTAAGTCTGACATCATGCACACAGCGGGCTCCAGGTTGTGGCTGAACATGCTGTTGTTATTCTAACTGACTGAACCAGTTAGTTAAACTGTGTGTTTGTAATGTATACTTTCTTTTCTCTGGGATTGTCAGCTTGCAATGTGCAAAATGTGATCTATGTGTGTGTGTTTACCTACACACACTGTTTTGCTAATGTACGAGTGGGCTTCTGCATTACTGCTTTCACATGTAACACAGTCTCCCACTCTTTTGTTCACACTGCATTCTTTCATGAATTCATGCATTTATTGATTTACTCCCGTGCTGCTCTGTTTTCATCTGTTTGTTGTGTTAAATCTCTGATCATCCCTTTATCCCACGGTCCTTCCTGATCCCTCTTGTCTGTCTGTCTCCTCTGTCCTCTGTGCAGGTGGTACTATGGGAATATAAACCGTGTGAAAGCTGAGAAGCTGCTGCTGGCTTCCCAGAACAAAGATGGCTCCTTCCTAGTTCGCATCAGTGAGAGTCACAGTGATGAGTACACAATCTCTGGTAAGTCCATCCACAACAGTGACCTCTTCCCACTCTTCATGTCTTATAACTTATAACACTTCCTTCCTGAAACCCTGCCTCGCTCTTCAAATTATACAAAGGGTTATTTTTCAACCTGGACCCTATTTTCCCATGCATTGGTGTCTAAGTGACAATGTAACCCTAGAGGAAAGCGCACAGTAAATTTCCATCCACTACATTTAAGGCCACTGACACTCAGATTATTATTCAGTGTCAAACAACATTATGGAAAGGATCCTTACAGAGAAAGACCAGTTTTGTGAAAGAATGAGATCCTTTGTGTTTTTTTTGTAAAAAAAAAGTTTCACGTGAAAAACTCAGAAATCACCCTTTAAGTTGCAGTGTTTTGAGCTCTCGGCCATTATACCATGTTTCAGTGGAAATCTACTCACTTCATTTATCCTTAACCGCCTTTCTGTTTCTTTTCCTCCATCCTTTCCACCATCTATCACCCCCTCCGGCCTGCACTTCCCTTCTGTCTTTCAAGGTCTCCAGTCACTGTCAACCTTAATCTGCCTGCATTCGATTTTCTCTCTCTGCTCCCTCTACAGAGGGCAGCGGGTTACACAACGGGCCCTCAGGCAGCCTTGTCAAAGCTCACCAGTGGCAGAAATGGCTGATTGCAGTTTTAAACTTGTTACAATAAAATCAAAAATAAACTTTGTACAAGTTTTGTAATTGGACGATGTAACGGTAAATTAAAGGATGAATTATGTTTTTTTTTTTAAACCTGGACTCTACTCTACTCTCTCTTTTTTTGTGTCTAAGTGACTGATAAGCAATCTTTGAACTTGGTCCAGTATTAAGCGTGGCAAATGTTCAGCGTCAGTTTGGTCTACTAAAAGTTGTGTTATTGCCACTGAAAGGCTCAGATTAATATTCTAAGTGTATGATGACATTATGGAAAGGATCATTACACAGAGAGACCTTTTTTTAAGACCTTTTTTAAGATCTATTTAACCAGAAACAGCTCTGAAGTTGTTAGCGCTAAACCCACCAGACTCCATTTAAAAAAGCAATACTTTTAGAGTGTATAGAGCCAACGTATTTTCACATGTAAATCTGTAAACTTTATATTTATGTCAAACAAAACTAGAGCTGTGATGATTGGAAAAGTAGGAAGAGGACCCAAGTTTTAGTTTGAATGACGTGTATTTTACAATGCTAAAATTACTCTTTATTTACATGGAGTCTGGTGGGTTTAGCTTACTCAATTTGACGGATGTTTTTACGTTTACAAAAAGTTGAGTTAGGATGTGTGGAAAATATGTGATACATATTGTTGTTGAATATCGCAATAACGATATTACTTACAATGAATTCACAGATATTAAAATGTACTCAGTTCTGCATTTCTGCAGCTTTCAGTGTTCTTCTACAATAGAACAAATCAAAAACCACTAAAAGGAAATAATTTCACACAGTCTTTTATTGAACAAAGTGAACATTGAATAGACGTTAACAGGCACCACTAAAAAAAGTGACTGACAAAAAATCTTGTTGTGTCTAGTACCATATGTTGCAGCCCTAGTGTCCATGCATGCAACAATATAAACGCTGACTCAGACAAGACATTGCAGTTTATTCTTTCAGCTTCGTCTTCTTGATTCAAGAAATATAATTGATAGATGATGTTTTGTTTTGGTTGTACGTTCTTTTAGGTGTTGGTAGGAGTATTTTTGAACATAGGAGGGAGCCAGGCTAGCTGTTGCTCTCTGGTTGAATACGTAATGCTAAGCTAAGCTAATCACATACTCCATCTGTGTTCTTCAAGGGATAGTTCAGATATTTTGAAGTGTGGTTGTATGAGCTATTTCTCCACAGTCAGTGTTTTAGCTACAGTAGGTGGTTCCCCGTTGTAAAGGGCTGTCTCACAGCAAGGTAAAGTGGTTATATAGATGTTTTTAGGTGTCTAAAATAGCGGTGCCCTCCTTCCACAGCAGGACATTGCTTACTGTAGATAACGCACTGACTATCGAAATGTAACTCAAACAACCCCACTTCAAAAAATCCAAATTATCTTTTTAATGCATAAACATGAAATCGATTTTGTCATCCAACTTGTAAAAAAAAATCGCCAAAATGTTGTGCTCCTCCTTTGGTAAAGGCAATTCTTGCTTTACATATTTGGAAAAGAACAGCCCAGAACACAGCAGCTAGGTAAGCTGGCAGATGATATCTGGAATTTTGTTTTGTTTTCACAAATTTTAATCTAAGCTTTTTCTTAAAGTTTAGTGTCTTGTCTTCTGTTGTAGTGACCTACATTTGGAAGCCTAAGCCCACGGCCAATCCTTTTATGGTCCTCCTGAGATTTGGGACTTTAAGGCCATTGTTATTTCTCTCTCTCCTCAGCATCAGCTCCAGCTCCTTTCTCTCTCTTCTCTGGCTTTGTCCCCTTTTTTCCTTTTCACCGTCTGGCTACACCATCTTTCACGTCTGCATATTTCCCTCTCAATCGCTCCGTCCACTTCCTTCTTCTATCGCGTCGTCCCTTTCTACCCTTCCCCCCCTTCTTCAAGGTCATTTAGGTCCCAGGGAGAAAATGTTAAATGGAGAAAAGTTAGACGCTCAATTTCCCTTTTTGCTAGTCCTCCTGAAATATACATCATGAGTACTAATACTCTGTATGAGTGTTCATACAGAACAGAGCTTCAATTACTCAGTTTTATGGCACAATTACACACATTCCTCACCACCATTGTCTTGTTCTCTAAGTCTATGATAATATAGTTCATGTTTTCCTGTGAGGACCAAACTCATGGTATTCTGGCTGCATGTTGCAGTCAGTACCTGATTGTAACTTATGGATTTAGCCACAGTGCTTCAGATATTTAAAGCCAGCATGTGTAGAATTTGTACATGATTACTGCATCTGTCAAATGATTTTGATGGCTTTTGTTTGTAGACTATACATTAGACTAATCCTGTGAAATAGTGCAGTTCCCTTCAGAGCATTCATCTCAGTGTCATCAGGTCAGCTTTGTACGGTGGCGGACCGGAGGCAAACAAAAAAAACATGCAAAAAACATCTTACTTAATTCATTTGAGAACACATTTGCAAAGCGAGACTGTGTTTGCAAGAACCTTAGCTTGCTAACACATGTGACCCCGATATTTTAATCTTTGTCCTCTTGCAGCCCGGAATGAGGGGAAAGTGTACCACTTCAGGATCCAGCGCTCCATCATCGGGGCGTACTTCGTCTCAGATAAGATCTCCTTTGCCACGCTGGGAGAGCTCATCTCCTACTACCAGAAAAACCCTCGCAGCCTGGGAGTGCTGCTAGAGGAACCCTGCTCCCAGCAGGTAGGACACAAAGAGACACACACAACACAATGGTTAGTTCTGTGGACATTTTCCGGGGGGGATTTTTACCAAAGGTCCCGGATCAGAGGGTCAAACTTTCTAAAAGTACAGGAACCTTTGGGGTAGGGTTTGGGATCACCATCGGTCAATGGTCAAACTCACAGCACATATACTACGATATACTATACTACATGTTAAAATAAGGCATTTAGTATTTCTTAGGATAAAATTATTTTTTAAAGTATTTTACTATGACTTTTTATCAGTTACGTAATTCTTCATGACTTTTTATAACATTCATGAGTCAAGATGAAACGTTTTTAGGACACAAAGGCATAAATAAGTCATTATAACATGTCGGAAAAAGTCATTATAGAGTATAATCGTATAAGTTACATCGTAGCACGCCAAAAAAGTCATGGTATAGTATGTTTAACATTTTTAAATAAAATTACGATTGCAAAATGGGAAACCGGATATTCATTTTTTGATTTTCTCTGGACGTTGCCAATACATGTAAAATAGTACTCAACTACACCAATTCTGCACTTCAGCAAACAGACAAGCTTTTGTCGTATTTCTCAGTAAAACCAGCAAGCAGCAGCCAATAAGGACTCCCACTGTTCCAGTATCTCTTTTAATTAGAGCAGCTTTTGTCTCTGCAGTGGCAATCTGAAACAAAGTGCAACAAAGAGCCGGAATCTATCTTTCTATTGTAGCTCTGCAGCAGCCATTTAATGAGCGCTATCTTCTGCTTTATATGCAGAGATTAATACCAAGAGGCAAACATATATTTGGAGTGTAATAAACCAGAGGAAAGAATTTTTGAACAGTTTCAGAATATAATCACGTGGCAGTACTGTAATTACACACACTATCTCTGCACTGCAGCTTACATCAACCCCCAGCGTGCTGTATTCTTTATTCATGGCTAATCAGTTTGAGCTCAACGAGACACTCACACACACACACAAAATTCATAACCGGCAGAAATGTGTATATACATTTTTTTTATGGTCTTAACGACAACTCAAAGAGCTTCTACATAGTACAGGAACCATTCACCATTCACACCCATTTATACGGCAGAGGCTGTTGTACAAGGTGCCACCTGCTCATCAGATACACAATCACACACAATTACACTCCTGCTCATCGATTACACTCTCACACACATCTACACCCCTGATCATCAGATACACACTCACACGCATTTCCACTCTGATGGAGCAGCTGTAGCTGTTGTTGTTTCCGCTCCCAGATATCTTGTCAGTCAAAAAGAATCGATCTCTGAATGCAAATCAACGGACTCCATAGGAGGAAATATGATTCTTATATGATGCTACTACAAGGTCAATGACAAAACAACACATTATCTGTGCATTTATATGGAACTGAGCCTTAGGAGCTCTCCATCTTAACTCTCCTCCCTCGAATATTTTTGACTGGCAAGATGGACGGGGACAGGAAAACCAACAGCTAAAGTGAAGCCTTTCTTTTTAGTAAACTCTGAACAACAACAATGTTCTCGATGCTGGGGTCATGTGTAGAGACCCTGGTGATGCTGAGGTCATGTGTAGAGACCCTGGTGATGCTGGGGTCATGTGTAGGGACCCTGGTGATGCTGAGGTCATGTGTAGTGACCCTGGTGATGCTGAGGTCATGTGTAGGGACCCTGGGGATGCTGAGGTCATGTGTAGAGACCCTGGGGATGCTGAGGTCATGTGTAGAGACCCTGGTGATGCTGGGTCTTGTGTAGAGACCCTGGTGATGCTGAGGTAATGTGTAGAGACCCTGGTGATGCTGAGGTCATGTGTAGAGACCCTGGTGATGCTGAGGTAATGTGTAGAGACCCTGGTGATGCTGAGGTCATGTGTAGAGACCCTGGTGATGCTGAGGTCATGTGTAGAGACCCTGGTGATGCTGAGGTCATGTGTAGAGACCCTGGTGATGCTGGTTCATGTGTAGAGACCCTGGTGATGCTGAGGTCATGTGTAAAGACCCTGGTGAGGCTTGGAGCAGTGTCTAGTGAAATGTAGATTTTGATGCTATCATAGTAGCGCCCCTAGCTCTCCCAGTCAAAAGAACATTTGACCCAAAAAGGAAAATACGGTCAATCTTGAAAGTGGCGCTTCCGTCCTAATTATGCTTTAGGCACGCCCCCCACGCGGGTGCTGGATGGGAAATTGACAACTGCGTCGGTCTTAACCTAGAAAAGACACTTATATCAGGGTTTGCGCTGTTCTGCGCAGGGTGCAAGATTAAGTGGAAGCTACTATTTCCCCCTTACCCTTGTAGTTTAATCTCAGTAATGATGGTATTAGGTTATTACTGTTGCTTTGTTAAACGTTCCTCTGTACTGTAATTACGCAGATCACGGAGATCTGATTGAGTCTAGACTTTACGGCACCGTAGTTTAGTGAAAGTGGGTCAAGTGGGCATTTAAATGCATGTCTGATTACTTCTATGTTAACTGTTAACCCATAGTTTAAAGAGATATAGTAAAATAAAAAGTGCTTACCATATTTGGAAGACCAGCAACTGCCATCGTGTTCTGCAAGGGAAAATGACTGTTTTCGTCAAAGGAGTCTGGTGGAAAAGAGCAGAGATAACAGCTTCAGTTCCCTGTTGTAAAGAGCTGTCAGAGAGCAAGGTTAAACGGAAAATATTATAATATAGCGTCCACTTAAACTGATATGTAGGTGATTTTTGGTGTCTAAAATGTGTTGAGCTGCTGCCCCCGTCCCCAGCAAGACACTACTTAGCTTCTGTGTCGGTACTCGTGCCTGCTTCTCCAAACTGGGGACGTGCCGACGCCCCATCTACTGTAGCTAACACACTGACCATGGAGAAGTAGCTCATTCAACCACACTTCAAAACATCTGAACTATCCCTTTAACATTTATAAAGTCATGAAGAGTTGTATGTTTGTGTTTTCAGTTTGAATACTGAATATTTTGTTTATAAAAAAAGGCTCACTTTTTTTTAGCGAAAACCTAATTAAAGTGTTTTCTCTCATGATTTATTTCCAGCTCAACAGCCGCGCCTTGCAGATTCACTGGGCTTAAACACCTCTGACAGTTAATCACTCAGTTGCTCAAACACAAGAAAAAACACATTTCAATTCATTGCTTTACCAGTCGTAAGAGTCACTAGCAAACCTTTGATCACTTTTATTGACTTGGCACAACATTTTGTTTTCTGTAATGATGTAGCCAAGAGACATGGTCAATAAAAACTGACATATCAGATTGTTTTGTTAGCTTTTACTTTCTAAAAGCAGATTAATCCTGCAGTTTGAATGCCTAATGATCTTCCCAGCGGACTGTATGAAAGCACTGAGTGGTTATATTTGTCAAATTTAAAGCTATTAGTGAGATTATGTCATGCATAATTATAAAGCAAGGCAGGCAGCATTTGAATTAAATAGGAATAACAAAACAGTTGGTCTGACCTTTTTGTTGGAACAGTTAGTAACAATGATTGGGAAACTTGCTCAAGGCTGAAAATGGAAGTAAGAAAGTTGACATGGTCTTTTTTGTATGAAGTAGACTGAGATGCAACAGATGTTCTTTGTTCCGGACAACATAGAGCTTTTAAAAAAAAATCATGTTGATTTGAAGATATGAAACTTAAAGTCCTTTGAACAAAAACCCATAAAAAAAAATAATCGTTGTTGCAAACAGGGACGTTGTATAGCGCCCTCTGGTGGACAGACTATGCAACGCCACCACTAACAGGGACGTTGTAGAGTGTCCTCTGGTTGACACACTGTGCAAATGTGCTGTATTTATATAGCGCTTTTTCTAGTCTTAACGACTTCTCAAAGCGCTTTTTGCATTATATACAAACCATTCACACACATTCATATTCCAATGGCGCAGCATCGGGTGCAGTTCAGGGCTCAATGTCTTGCCCAGGGACACTTTGACATGGGATTGAGCCACAGCCGTCCTATGCAACGCTATCACTAACGGAGACAATGTAGAGCGTCCTTTGGTGGATAGACTATGCAATACCATCACTAACAGGGACGTTGTAGAATGCCCTCTGGTGGACAGACTATGCAACGCCATCACTAACAGGGACGTTGTAGAATGTCCTCTGGTGGCCAGGCTATGCAACGGCATCACTAACAGGGACGTTGTAGAGCGTCCTCTGTTGGCCAGGCTATGCAACGCCATCACTAACAGGGACGTTGTAGAGCGTCCTCTGTTGGCCAGGCTATGCAACGCCATCACTAACAGGGACGTTGTAGAATGTCCTCTGGTGGCCAGACTATGCAACGCCATCACTAACAGGGACGTTGTAGAGCGTCCTCTGGTGGCCAGGCTATGCAACGCCATCAATAACAGGGATGTTGTAGAACGTCCTCTGGTGGACAGACTATGCAACGCCAATGCTTATAACATTGATGAAGGCTGTTTTAATTGTATTTTCTAAATATTCATTTATTGCCCATTATAAATGCTGATACCAATAATTTGGAAAATGCCTAATATTGGCCAATAACATCACCCATGCGATATATCGGTCTGGGTCTAGTTCAATACTTAATTTCCTGGGTCTGAAATAATTGAAAAACATATATTTACTGGTAAAAAGTGGCGCTTGAGCTGAATATCCAACTATACAGATATTCGTTCGTTTTGGGGATTTAAATGTTCACTTTTTGTTTTAGTTTTTCTTCAAAAATGATGTAAAAAAGTTGAGATGGATTAAACTTTTGGAGAAACGTAACCCGACGTCGCGCTGCGTTGGCCAGTCATGTAGGTATTTTAACATGTTTTGAGTCCCCTGAATGGTTATTTTTACATCTTTTGGGGAGTTGGTTGTCTTATATTTTTTGAGGGGGACAAATCTACATTGTCTAAATTTTGGGTGGGACGTATCCCTTGCCTCAATCATCACCCCCCCCCCCCCATATCTACACCTATGGTAAACACAGCCTTTAAAGTGGTGCCTTTGCATGATGCTTTGTGTAAAAACTCTGTTAGACAGATCTGTCGATTAAATTGTACGAGCATTAGTCAACTAAGACGTTTTTTGTTGAGGGACGGTCCTAGATGAATCAATCTTTTTTAAATGCACAATGCATCCTTTAGTGTTGGAAGATGTGTGAAGATGTGGAAGATGACAACCAAGTTGCACATTTGTTTAAAACTGTGCAAACATTTATATGAAAGTATTGTGTGGTCCTCTCTCCAAGAAAGACAGGATACTCACTGGTTTCTCTTGATCTATGAGGGTCTTATTGGAAAACTGCCATCTTAACTTACAGCGTTTCTCTGTTACGCAGAGGGACATTATCATAATCATATCATAATCTCTGCTGACTGGCTTTTACTTCATGTTCCACAAGCTTGGTCTGAACTTGGAAAAACTGCTTTGAACTTTAGTTTACCTGACTCCTGCAACAATCTTAAAATCAACTCAATTGTGCTTCTTGGGCAATTTAGATATGTGGTTTTATATTTCTAATGGGGTTTTATGTTTGTTGTGAATGTACTCTCTGTATTTGACTTTGTAATCCGACTCGATGACAGAAAATGACCGTCGCCCCTCAATGAGCTTTAAAGTTGTCTGGACTCACCCTGTCGTCTCTGTGCAGCGGGAGTTGTTCGACATGGAGCCGTGGGAGAGACCTCGAGAGGATTTCAGACTCCAAAATAAACTGGGAGAGGGACACTTTGGAGAGGTGTGGGAGGCTCTGTGGACCACAGAGAACAGGAAAGTGGCCATAAAGACTCTGAAACGAGGTATGAATGCAGGGAGATACTGTCTCTCTAGTCTAAATTATGGGATTGAAGATCAGGTTAGAGACATCTCTGGGGATTAAAGGCAATGTTTAAGGCTATCAAATTTTTATTTCCAAATGCTAATAAACAGGCAAAAGTGCAAGATATTTGTGTAGACAACAATTAACATAAAAGTAGACAATGCATACTTGGGAAAGCAAAGTGTCACAGATATAAATATGTATCAAAAATTTAAAAAAGGACAAGAAATAAAACAAAACGAGGACAGTAAGGTAAATTGTTATTGGTTACAAGCACTCAAACAACAAAAATGATCATCCCCAGCATATATACAACCACAGGCGCTTATTCATGCATACACATACACTGTGGGAAACGTAGCTTCTGAGAGTGAGAATATAAATTAGGGAAATGAGGGACAGTTTGTAGAAATGTGGGAAGCTCCGTGGAGAAGTGAGAGAAGACAGGCGTGGTTGTTAAGATGAAAGCTATGAACATAAAGCAAAATGAATGACATGAATGCAGCAAAAACAGGGAACAAAAGAAAAAGCAGGGTCATGAAATGAGAATTAAATTCAACTATAATTCTGTTTCTGCTCCTCCAGAGGACACAAAGCAGGACGAGTTTGTGAAGGAGGTTCAGGCGTTGAAGAGCCTCCATCACCCGAAGCTGATTCAGCTACTGGCCATGTGCTCCAGAGGAGAGCCAGTCTACATCGTGACCGAGCTCATGAGCAAAGGAAGTCTCAAGTCTTACCTCACTTGTGAGTGACACACACACACACACATATATATATATATATATATATATATATATATATATATA
>NC_048413.1:4912601-4915322 GCF_013103735.1 Etheostoma cragini | reverse complement strand
TGAAAAATTTAAAGGGGTCTGAATACTTTCCGTACCCACTGTATATATATATATATATATATATATATATATATGTGTGTGTGTGTGTGTATATATATATATGTGTGTTTGTTTATATATATCTATGAAATATATATATATAATTTGCTATGTTTTGAATTGTCCTTGTATGAGCTACTTCTCCATAGTCAGTGTACAAGCTACAGAACATGCTAGTAGAACTATCCTCCACATCGTGTGTACACAGTCTATGAAGTAAACCAGGCCTCTTTATTATCAAAAACCTTTTTTTCAAACCCCGTGTCATATGTGTTGCTATCAACATGTTTAGGCTCCAGTGCCAACAACTAGCATAGTTTTTTAACACTCTGACCAATAATCACTTATATAATTACAATGTGACAAATCAATAATTTCCAGTCATACTCCTTAAGTCCATGGCTAATGTTAGAAATGAATTGCAGCTGAACAGAGTAACTGCAATTATGTGAAAGAAAATGGACAATTAGACAATCATGTAACAATTGTTACAGGTCTATGTCCTTGATAAGGTTTATTTCCTGTTTCTAAACTTTTAATATGCAACCATTCAATATGAAAGAGGTTTAGAACAGGAAGTTAAGTTAAGTTTTTCTTAGAATTTGAGAATTTCAGCCCTTACCTCAGATTTTTTTTGGAAATCCCTGTGAAACAGTATTTAGGCTAAGTGACAGTTAAATCTCTCCCCCTCAAATCCAATCCAAGTGGAATTATAATCACCGCGCTCTGCACAGAAATATCGTTCTGATATTTTATAAAGGCTTCAGTCACAGGGAGTCTTAGTGAGCAAAGTGGAAGGGTTTGATTCAGATATGTCTTCTTCCAGTTGGTTTTCATTCCGTGTGTGTGTGTGTCTGTGTGTGTGTTTGTGTGTGTGTGTTCCTTAGAAAGTTTAGCTTGTCTATCATAATAAATATTCAGCTTTATGAGTAATTTAGAGTCACTCGCTCTTTGAGCACAACCTGCTTAAGTGTGTACTTATGCAACAAGCTCTTGTACTGAAATGTAATCTAATATCAAAAAACATAATAGGAGCCAATTGAGGTGGTTCAGGTGTCAGGTAAGAATGCCTCTTGGGGGCCTCCTTAGGGAGGTGTTCCAAGCACGTCCAGCTGGGAGGAGGCCTTGGGGAAGACCCAGGACTAGGTGGAGAGATTATATCTCCAACCTGGCCTGGGAACGCCTCAGGATCCCCCAGTCGGAGCTGGTTAATGTGGCTCGGGAAAGGGAAGTATGGGGTCCCCTACTGGAGCTGCTTCCCTTTTCTTAAAAATCCCTTTAATAAAATAAAATAAAAATAATCCCTCCATGCCTTATCTGCCAATATTTAAAGGTTTTATTGACACATGGATTTATTTTTACATTTGTATTAAATGTGCTACGAGGGTCTCTGAACCTCCCACCAGAGGGTGATCACTGGTACCGGGAGTGTAGAACATGGGATGACTCATTAACTGTTTTATTGGCTTTTGAAGACGTACATCGTAAAGTCGTAAATACACTGCAACATATGCTTTTTGACCCCTATAATCATCAACACTGTCTAAATCAGGCCGAGCAGTTTGGACTTTAGCTGCACAGAGAGGTAAAAACTGCGTAGTTCCCTTTTTAACGCATTAAAGTTTAACCATGATTGTTTGAACACAACACAAATAACACACATGCATTCGAACTGTTAAGGAAGCAGCACAACTAATTTCCCATACGTCAAAATAGTGCCACCAAATTATTATTAATGTTTTTAATTTTAATGTCTCAACATGAATCGAACGTCAACAATTCTTATTGTAATAGCTTAGTATTCCATGCATTAAAAATACATGTATTTGAGCCTTAGGCTGCCCTACATGTTATTATTGGTCATGTTTAATATGCAACTTCATTTGATACATTGTGTAGTAGGGGGTATCTGCTCTGTCCCTCTGTTAGTTAAGGGTTCCTTGGCTTAGAAAAGAAGACCCCTGAAGTTGTAAAGAAGATTTGGTTAAATTTGGTTAAAATGTGTGTTTTTTCAGCTGCTGAAGGCCAGGTGCTGACATCAGCTCATCTGATCTACATGGGGAGTCAGATTGCCGAGGGCATGGCCTACCTGGAGGACAGAAACATCGTCCACAGGGACCTGGCTGCCAGGAACATCCTGGTGGGAGACGATCTCATCTGCAAGGTGGCCGACTTTGGACTGGCTCGTATTATTAAGGTAAGCAGGTTGTGCGTGTGTGTGTGCCTGCATGCGTGCGTACATGCGTGTGTGTGCGAGAAAGAGAGAAAGACAGCATGTAAACACCACATGAAAAAGGGTCTATTTTTGTTGTCTCATTTGTCAATAACCATTTTCCTATTTTAGAATAACGCTAATTATTTGCCAATGATCTTTTGATTATGTATAATGTGCTCTGTTGTTCCTGTCTAACCCCATGTATACTGAATGCATAACTCCATCCTCCATCTATCCACTCAAAGTCACAGTTGTGTGCAATAATAACAGAATGTTGTATTCATACAGACATGGAAAGACTTTATACCAGCTAAGAAAGAGACAGCAGAAAAGGTTCTGTTCTGTAAAACATTGGAATCAGAACATCATAATGCCATCACTTGAGAGACAGTACTATACACTCACCGGCCACTTTATTAGGTACCCCATGCTAGTAACGGGTTGGACCCCCTTTTGCCTTCAGAACT
>NC_048413.1:4893370-4912501 GCF_013103735.1 Etheostoma cragini | reverse complement strand
TGTGATTGGCTGCTTAGAAATTAAGTGTTAACGAGCAGTTGGACAGTTGTACCTAATAAAGTGGTCGGTGAGTGTATACTGTAATGTATCAGATTTTCCATAAAGAACGTCTCTGCTGCATTTGAACTTGTAAACAAGAAATAAGTTATTTAATCATGGTAGCTTGTCATCATACCCTTTCTGAATATACAATGGATGTTTTTATCAGCACGTTTCTGTTTAAAGATAAAAAATCTGAAACCTTTTTTGTTGATAAAATATAATAATTTCAATGTCATCTTCATTGGGAAGACATTAAAGGGATAGTTCGGATGTTTTGAAGTGTGGTTGTATGAGCTACTTCTCCATAGTCCGTGTGTTAGCTACAGTAGATGGGGGGTCACACCCCAAGTTTGAAGAAGCAGGCAGGACTACCAAACAGAAGCTAAGGAATGTGCTGCTTTGGACGGGTGCAGCAGCTCAACACATTTTAGACACCTAAGAAAACATTTTGTTTAAGTGGATGCTATATTTAGAATATTTTCACCCCTTTTCCTTGCTGTCAGACAGCTCTTTATGACTGGGAACTGAAGCTGTTATCTCTGCTCTCTTCCACCAGACTCCCTTGACAAAGACAGTCATTTTACCTCGCAAAACACAATGGGAGTTGATGCCTCAGACCGTTTGTTTTTGTTATTGTGTGATTTGGTGTTTAAAAGGGTTAGTTCAGAATCCCTTATTTAACACAATAACACAAAACTAACCGATGGAGGCAGCAGTAAACCAGCAACCCCCTTGTTCTGCTAGGTACAATTACTGTTGTTTTTAAAACAGTTTACAGTTTTTTTACTGTGTTTGTTAAAGTGTGATAGTTTAGAAGTGAGCATGCTGAGAGCATAATGCTGCCTGTTCCTCCAAAATGTTTTACATACCTCCATATACTGGAGGTAACACACTGACAATGGACAAGTAGCTCATACAACCACACTACAAGGAGTTTGACATATCCCTTCAAGAGGAACACACTATGTATGGATTTTCTGCCTTGCACTATTTCTGCACACAAAAACATGTCAATATAATTAAGTATGAAACAGCTTTCATATTACATAATCGTATATTGAATCTGTGGGAAATGTAGTATTAAATATGAGAAACACAAAAGGCTACACAGTTCAACTAGTCCAAGTGTGTATATGTATATATATTATGTTAACTCCTTCCCATCTCTCTATACAGGACAGTGTGTATACAGCCAGTCGAAACACAAAGATCCCGGTGAGGTGGACAGCTCCCGAAGCAGCAATTTACCAACGCTTCTCTGTAAAATCAGATGTCTGGTCGTTTGGGGTCCTGCTGTACGAGATGATGTCACGGGGCAAGATGCCTTATGATGGTATAGTGTTGACTTCTACTTTTTTGATGGAGCTATATTAACTACAGAGCTTTCCAGCAGATTGATGAGAGCCTGTTACCTGTTTAATTAAGCAGTGGGCAAGAATCGGAAGTATGCACAACTCTCCGTAACTAATGGACCTATGGGTGTTAAAATACAATGGACGTACTGTATGTGCAAATGATGTGTGGTTACACCCTTCTCTGCTTATTGTGTGCTTTGAAGGCATGATGTATGTGCGTTTCGGCTTGCTGTGTTGAAGTTGGCAAGAGAGAGAGAGAGAGAGAACACAATGGCGGTCAAACGAGCTAGAGAGTGAATGAAGAAAGGGAACGCCGAACAAAGCAGTAATCAGTCAATAAAATGCAATTTTTCTGATTGTTGCACCTCCGCAGGTAGGTGCCACCTGATGAGTAAATGCATTATGTAAATGTAAATGTAAATGTGCTGTATTTATATAGCGTATATAGCATATTATGACTGTGTGTGTGTGTGTCTGTCTGTGTGTCACAGTCAGTTTGACCTGTAGTGCGTCAGTATGAAACTCAGAACCCCAATTTCCACCAACTGCAGAATGGCTGCGCGTCGGCTCCGTGCTCCGACCGTCTGTCAACCCCACCAGGTCCGAAATTGTTGTGGAACGGCCGTGGCCACGACTGACAGCTGAAGTCACGAGGACCCACAAGATCTCGCAAGATTACGTAGAATAGAACCTCGAAACCAACAATAGTTTGTTTCCATCCAGAGGAATAGAGGGGGAACAACTCTGTTCTGTGTTAAAGGTGTAGTGCAGGGAGATATGAGCACAACCTATTTTATTTGGAAAATGAACCGGATGTTTTATTTTGTTTCTGTACTTGACTTCCTGTCCCGCACTATCTAACCGTGTGCTGAATTGCTGCGGAGCTCTCTTGGGTCCGGCAAAAATAGAAGCTCTCCGTATCTGCTCCGGAGGGTTGGGGATTGCCGGAGCTGGGACGGAGTCGGGACGCAGCCGCTCAGCTGGCAGTGAAAATACACACATTGACCATAATTGAAACCTGAAGACTCCGCCGCCGTTCAGGAGCGGATCTGCAGCCGTTTCATACCCGGTGGAAATTAGGAGTGAGGGGCAAAGTGGGGGTTGGGTATATGACTGGGGGTTTGACATCCACGTTGGGTCCAAAGGCTCTTTTTTGACACCCATAAACGTCCTGGCAAATACTCCCTGGAGCAGCAAATGTAATTCATCCGCCGCTGAAAATAGTTCCCAACAATTCCCTCCTGTATTTTTGATAAAACTACAGTCAGCAGCTGTTTAAGTAAAATTACTGTTGAAACCAAACCACGTCTGGGCTTGGACAGGAAATAAGAAAGTATTGAGAGACCGACTGACACATGGTTGCTTTTGGAATTTTTAAGGGGAACAAACAAAAACACATTGAGAAACACCAAACTTATCATTTAGTTGTTTCTTTAATCTATAACCAATTATTCAAGATAACTGAAGATCTTGATTTAATATGAGTCACATTGACTTTAGCTTTTAAAGTCAAGCTGTTGCAGTAAATCCTGATGTTATCACGGTTGTGGTTGCTGGCTGTTTGAAGAGTGGAGTATTCCTTTTTGCAAAAACAAAGGTTAAGAAATGTGTACACTCCTTTAACTCTCATGCTGTCATGGTATATCTCTCTTTTAGGAAAAAGCAACAAGGAAGTGTTGGATCTGCTGTCATCGGGGTTTCGGCTGCCCTGTCCAACACGCTGTCCTCAGAATATTTACCGCATCATGATGGACTGCTGGGCTGCTGAGCCCTCCAAGAGACCCTCTTTCCACGCGCTACACAGCCAGTTGGATACAATATATGCCAGGATCTATTTTAAGACTATAGAGGTATAGAAATAAGGAGATATGGAGAAAGAAGAGGAAATTGAGAGCCAATCATCTGCAACTGGTCATCGGCAGCAGCATGGACTGCAAATATGAAAGGGACAGGTGGATGAGAAATAGTAGGGAAGGAATATTCTCCTCCCGCATGAAATCCACTTCCACAACAGGGTACACTTACTTTAAAAACACCAAGGTGTGATAAGACACAGAGAGGAGAGCGTCAGAAGCAAACAGACACAAGTGAAATGTTCGAGCCGGAGAAGATGCTCATCAAATCAAGGATGAAATATAAGGAAATCCTTTATTTCTTAAGCCAAAAGAAAGCAGGGTGGACAAATGAAAGGCTAAAAATAGTCAGGTGAGTATACACTCCAACTTAAAAAACACTGACCAATAAAACCCTCTGCACATTCACAGAACTAACTGTTTTTAATTTTGTACCATTTTGTGTTTTATAAATAATATTTTATTACTGTGCCATGTCTGAATATGCACAATTTGAAATGTTATAATATTCTATGTCAGGACTTTAAGTCAATTGCCTGTCGTTTGACTGTGCTAAAATTGAGGTTATGTGCAATAATTAAGTGCTTGCTGGGTTTTTAGCCATGCTAGCAGTACAGTCCTTAAGATGCTGATTTGGCTCGCTCTGTTGGTAGCACTTTGGGTTACAGTGAAATATCTCAACACGGGGGGATTGAACTGATTGCCATGATATTTAGTGCTGACCATCACACTCCACAGAGGACGAATCTTACAACTCTGGTGATCACATTGCTGTTCACACAGCGCCAAGCCACAATTTACTCTTGTTCAACACTTCAATCTTGTTATGAACTAAAGAACAAACTACTATCAGATTCAGCTGGTGATTAAATGGAAGGATAGTGTAAAGGTATCACTGAAGGATTGCAGTAAGCAATAACTCTTTTATTCAACATGTGGCATGCAGGTATCTAAATCTATCACTGAAATGAACAGGTTGACATGTTGGAATATGCACTTCTTTCCCCTCATTTTTCAGAGTACATGACAGTTAACAAAAAGATTAAAGGTTGGTTTCTGAAGGTGTTTTAGGACCAGAGGAACTTTTTCATTATTCTAAGAACCGCCCTTTGCATCTTGTCCGCAAAGCAAGAACTTGGAACGATCCTAGTCCTTAATACGTGTTACTTTTTTAGCTTTAGTAGATACAATCCCAGCACACAAGGAACTTAAAGTGACTTAAGTGTACGGGGATTGGTTTAAACACATTAGCAAATGCAACACCGGCATACCAAGTAGCTTCCCAAAATGTTGACCAATCGTCTTTCATGCCCACAACAATGCAAACATGCTAATGCTGCCATGGTAACTTCAAAATTACCTCACACGCCAAATGTTAGCGCTTTAGTAACCTATTAAGCTGGCAGGACATTGACAATCATTTGCATGTTAGCATTTTTAGCATGTCAGGATTGAGCTTAAATCAGATGAGCCTAAGTACAATTGAGTCTGACAAGCTCTCAAGTGTGAGATGTCCTAAAATAGCCACTGTTCAGAGGGTATCCCCTTTGATTCTCTACTTTTTTCATCCTTCCAACAGTTTTTCATTGAGCCATTAGCGGAGCTAAACAATGTCAGTCTTTTTGTTAACCACAAGCATGATGTATTTAATTCAGCCTGCCTTCTGTTACAGGAATTTTAGAAGGTTTTGGCAACATGTTACATATGCAATACAGAATAGCATGGGAATTGTTTTTATCCTCCTGTGATATTTTTTGGGGGCTTACCCAAAGCCAGTGGGCTACAGAGCCATGTGTACAGGCTTAAAGCAATCAAACCTCTTTAGAGGCCCATAGCGATGGCCAGATACAACTAGAGTGCCTATGTTTACGCCACAGACTGTCCACAGACTTTACTCCAAACTATGGACTGTGAAGAACTACAAAAAGTAATTCTGGATATGTCCAGTATGGATATGTCTTTTTTTTTTGGGGGGGGGGGGGGGCCTTGCAATGTTGCATTGCAATGTTGCATTGCAATTTGAGAACAATGCAACTTTTGTCTTTATGCATGAAAATATACAGCACACAAAGCCAAGTTAAGGAAACTAGCCATAATCACCAAATCACGAGATTGAGTTGTATGTGTTAGGCTGAGTGCCATCAGGTACCAAACACCAGTAGTGCAATAAAATATTTTAAGTATTGTTTTGAAATGTGTCTGTGATTTTTACCATATCACCTGCTGTCCTTGCCATATGCATTAAAATAAATCCACATATTACACTAAATACAAATGGAAAGAATGTGAGATGAAAGTCGGTATGAACTCGCCTCACAGTGACACACATTTTAAGTGTAGATGTGTAAATGAAACCCTTAAAGGTGGCTAGAACAATGCTGTTGTCTATCTACTGAATGACAAAGATATTTTTAAGCGCAGCTAAAGTGCTTTTTAGGAAAAACTTCTAATGTAAAGTTTGCTTTGCAACCAGATACCGACTGAAAAGGTCTGTCACTTAAATAAGATAGAAAAAGAATAAGTTTTATTTAAACTTACCTTATTTTAAAGCATTCCAAAGTTTCACGATTGATTTTCTATAAACTAGACAAAAGTTGTAAACATCTGCAAATTTTATAACTTACAAAAGATATAGTTAATGGCAACATGTCAGTACATGCAGGATTTTGTTTGCAACTTCTGACCAACTCGTCCCTCTCTTTTTCACCTGTCTCATGAAAAAAAAACATCCTCCCAACCAAACGATGAAATCAGTCATTTATTCCTACCCTGTAATATGACCTACACAAGCTTTTTGTCATCATATAAACTTAAGATCAGAACAGTCGTGGTTTAGTTTGGTTATAATTAGGCGCCAAACCTACTGAAATAAATTTAGATTGACGTCATGGTTTGGGTTTAAATCAGACGCTACTGAATTTCGGGTGATGCTGAACGTGACATGAACCCCAGTCTCCTTGGTGACACCAACCCAACCTGAACATGGCAGCAATATACATTATTACATCAAGGGACACTGGAGGGCGCCAACACTAGAAACATTAATACCGTATTATGTTGTTATGTTGTAATTGCTGCTTGAACTAACATATTTTTCCTGTTCTATAAACTAGCGGCTACTGCAACACAGCAATTTAAAGAAATACTTCGCCGATCAGCATTAATATTTGTATCAGTAGAAAACTGGTAGTATAACTATTGGTTATTAGTACTACTAGTCAGTAGTGTAACTTAAGGTAAAATGTGTTTTTAAAAGTGTTTTCACCTTTTACATGTCATTTAATTACATTGATATTGCATGATTTGGGCATTACTATTGCTGCTGCACAACTAGCATTTGCTAACTACTTAGCCTTGCATTTTGTCAAATTTAAGATAATTTACCAAATAAACCAAAAATCAATTAAAAATTGTTTAATTAATGGCTAATGTAAAATGAGAACCAAGCTTATTAAGATGTTGTTTGACAGCATGAGTAATCATTTCAAATTTACACAGACTCCTCTGTAAAGAAAGAACAGGCAGCATAAGACGTTCGTTTGTATTTTTCAGATTACAATGTACTGTCCTTTCTGTGGCGTTACTTTGGAAAACAAGCCCAAATTTTGCTGTTCTTGTGAGTGTGATGGCAATTTTGTATTTGAAGTCACTTCTACAAGTTCTGGAACTGAAGCTGGAGATCCTAGGACATCTCAGCTTTGTTTCCAAAGGTATTATTATATGCAGTATGACTGAGCTGCCTTATGTACGTTATTACATTGTAACATAAAATGTTAAAGGTGCCCGTAAACATGGTGGAAATATTTATCTCTGTCATGGGGCTACCCCGTGTCTTCATTTAAGCTGGTGGAAGCATATCTTATCATTCTAAGCTAACCTTGGTATGAGCAGAAGCATAGGACGGTTAGTGTGAGCAAAACCATTAGCATGTGGGCTTGCATCATTGAACATGGTTTGTCATTTTATTTCAGTTCATTTAATTACTAGTCAAAAGACTAGAAATCATGGTTGGATAAATACAACACAGTTAATTTCAAGTCATTTATTTTAGGTTAGTGGATTTACCCAAGGTTTCATTCACCTGTTCTCATCCTCATACAGGAATCTGGGTCCAAGTGGCAAACAGGAAGTGACAGAGTCTGGAGTAATTAGGCTTGTTGGAGATGAACTGCCCTTCGCCTGTAAAGTGGACTAGAGCAGGCAGGGTGTGACAAAGTCCGCTCTCAAGTGGGACGGTTTCAGTCGATTTCAGCAGCCTTCAGGCTAAACAGGAAGTCAAAGAAACACGGTGGTGCGATTCCCATATATGAAAATGTTACCAGACCCATATAACAGCTTGTACAAGTCTCTAGTTTTTTTAATTATGACAGATTAGCTGTCAAAATGCTCTACATGCGATCTGTTGCCGATGTTAACAGCAGACTGTAGATGATCTGTGATCTGAACCCTTTTAGTCTCTGACTTCTAAATGTCACTATCAGCCCCAAAACATGTGGTTTGTACATATACAGAATGTATGTTTAATAAGTTTTTACATCAGACAAATAGCGATTAAAATCCCGATTCAAAATCAAAGGTTCATACAAAATGTCATCATGTAGATGAAATGCAAATGTCTGGTAGATTTACGTCAGCCTAAAACAATGGTAATCTATTGAATAGCTAATACAATTTTAACATTCCTAAAAGTAAGTTTTGCACTGGTGACATTGTTAGGTTGTATGGTTAGATAGTGTTAACTTTTGCCTTCCATAAATTATCACTATTCAGATATCAGTTGGTGTTCTGAAAAACAAAGATGGCTTTAAGCATGTAAAAGGGAATTCTCTCAACATGTGGAACCACAGTGTTCATCTGACCAACCATTGGCAGCTGCAACAAAAAACTAAGATTTCAGCCCAGACCTGGAAGAAGCAAACTAGGCATGGTTTATCCTGATGGCACTCAGATTAAAGATATTCCTGGCACTGAGACACCTTTTACTGTGGAGCGCAAGAGGCCAATGGTAAACATTGTTACACTCACAGTTTAGAACCAAAACACAACCACAGTTAGTTTAAAGGCGTTTTAATGTATTTATGGGAGCAGTGAAAGTTGAATCATAGTAGAGAAACTCCCAGACAGAACAGAAGCTTGAGGTGGGCAGGCAGTGGAGAAATCCAAGGCTGGAATGAGACTTGAGGCAGGCAGTTGAAATCATCTGGCGCTGATGAGGTGATTGGCCCAGGTATATTTACTGCTGAGGTGAATCATGCGCTCCAGCTATGTAGGTGACTGTGCAGGAAGGAATGGCAACACCCCTTGACCTAGTTCCTCAAGCCACGACTGTTGCCACTTCCAGGTGGTGACAACAACAACACAAACAAACAGGGTGGAAAAGGAAGCAAACGAGAGTTGATGTGCCCTTTTTAAGAAAATACCAGCAATTATTTCCACTGACAATGGGCCGAGACCAGACCGCTACTTAATTTAACACTTTAAATTAAAACAGTTCTTCCATTTAAAAATAAAAGCTAAAGGCTGAAAATGGCAGACCGATCTTCCTGTCGCTAGTTCCAAGTCTTGACGACTGTCTGCCGATCACAAAAGGAACGTCTGGTTCCAATGAGGGTTGCCTGGGCTCCTCTTTCCTTTTGCCAGTCCATGTTGCGATACCCACATGGCAGACGGGGAGGATAAGGGCAGCTTTCAGTCAAGTACGACACGCACAACAGCTCTTTGCCACACGTTCAAAGAGGACAGCTAGAGGGCTTTTTCTCCTTTTCACTCCTCAGTCTCCCTGCCACACCTGTTTTCCATCCGTTCATTAGATGTCCACACCTGAATTGGGAGCATACTTGATCCATGCGAGATGTTTAGGCCAAGTGGACGGACAGCAAAGAGACGCTTCAAGGTCCTAAATGGCCCTTTCTGTCTGGCCGTTGGACCGCGGATGGAATCCTGAGGAGATACTCAAGCGCCAAGAGCAGAACAGAAATCTTTCCAAACACGTGAAGTGAATTTTGGGGCTCTATCAGAAACGATGTCCACAGGTTACACGGTCGGTAAGTCAAAGTGAAATTAAACCTGATGGGCCCATCTGGCTCGGCGGTAGTTAAGTCTCTTAGTTGATTAGATGCAAGCCGGGTTTTTGTGATCAGTCCAGACCACAAAAGGTTGCTCTGAACTATCCCGCCAATGTCGCCATTCTTCCAACGCCAACTTCACCGCTAGCAGCCCACGTCATACTCACGTCATTACCCACGTCACAGATCCTCTCTGCAGGGTATAATTTCTTAGAGAAGAAAGTACATGCTGAAGCTCCTGGTGTGTGGAGAAGCGTTGGGAAAGGACAGCTTCCACCCCAGAGTCAGAAGCGTCCACCCCCACAATAAACTGTGAATGAAGGACAGGGTAATTTAACAACGAGGAGGTGAAAACAGATGTTTAAGTACATGCAAATCCTAATCAGCCTCAGGTGACACTGATAGGGAATGGAAGTGGTTCAATGGGAATGCACACTTGTCTCACGATTAGGATCGAGGAACTTCTGCACCAAAATCAACGAGGGCAGGTAATGGCAGAGACTTGTAAGGAAGCTGGGATTTGGAGAAGAGGAATTGTGGGTTCAGAGTCAGAAGCCTGGTCAGCGCACCGCTCACACACTCCACTTAGCACCAACCAAATGTCATGACAGTGAAATTCTGCTATTTAAATGAATACAAAAGTTGGGTGACCCTCCCCCACTAGAATAAAAAATGTTGGCTGACCCTCCCTTCAACAAAGAATAAAAAGACGTGACCCTCCCCTATTTTCCTCCGGTGGTCCATTCCATAAATACAGAACGGTCCCTTAGAGAATTCTGGGCAAATGACAGACGCTTTCGTCAAAATACCAGAACACATTAAAGCAGGAATCCACAGCACTTCTCCGGCAAAGCAGAAAAACCAAACAGAAACAAAGTGGAAAAGGATGAGAAAACACACACAGGACAAGGGAAGATAAGCTGACCCATAACAATGATCAGAGCATAACCCTGTACATCTGCAATCTTGCCAAACTGTTGTGAAAGAGCAAGTATTTAAATGCATAAATGATATACACATGTAAAACAAATCCAATCTTTTTTAATTAGTGGTTTGAGATGTTGAGACACCAGCTATGGATGTTGGGATTCCAGTTGCTTAACATGCGTATAATTTGAAATTTAAAATGATCTCAAAATCCTTTTGGACAACAGATATGAGAATATAAATGTAGAGTGCTAAGTTTTAATGTCAGGGCTATGAATAGGATTAGGATTTGATGTGTACATTTGGTAGTTATGGATTCCGGAGACAAGTCCACCAGACTGTAAACATTGGTAGGTTGGTAAGGTGTCCTCAAGTCATATTTTACCCATTTTCAAAGAGTTTCTATTTAAGAATACCAAAATTTTGACCAAAATGTCCAAAAAAAGATGTGGATGATTCCACATGATGCTCTTTACAAATAAAGGTAATAATCAGTTCACTACTTTCTTTGAATTCGGATGTTTTCATAAAATGTATAGCATTTAAAAAAAATAATAACAATAGAACGTTGAAAAAAGTGACAAAAATATTTGTATTTTGGACTGAGAAAAACAAAGTTGTGTACTGGGTGGGAGGACAACACAAGGGTTAAATTTCTGCTGACACATTGTTTTGGCCCCTGTGCTAGCTATTTGAATGCCAGTATTTTCAGAAAGCATTTTATATATTCTATAACACAATGAAAATGTCTCTGAAATCATTTTAATTATACTTTGCAACCGTTCCGTTGGGGAAAGCCGACCCAGTTGCATGGGCTCCTCCTCAACCCTTGCGGTGAGACTGGAGTTGCAGTTAGCCGTCCCACGGGAGGTGAAGTTCAATTCAATTCAATTTCAATTTTATTTTATTAATAGTATCAATTCATAACAAGAGTTATCTCGAGACACTTTACAGATAGAGTAGGTCTAGACCAAACTCCAGAATTTACAAGGACCCAACAGTTCTAGTAGTTTCCTCCAGAGCAAGCAACAGTGCGACAGTGACAAGGAAAAACTTCCTTTTAGGCAGAAACCTCGGACAAACCCACGCTGTTGGTAGGCGGTGTCTGACGGGCTGGTTGGGGGTTTGGGGTTAGAATGAAGAGCGGCAATAACAGTCTTAAAAAAAGTTTGTACTAGTTCTTTGTAGTAGTTCATGGCAAAGCAGGGCACTGTGCGGCATTACAAGGCAGAGCAGGACGTAGCTGGGCACAGCAGAGCGTAGCAGGATGAACATGGCATCGCAGAACGTGTAGCGGGACCATGGCGACAGCTGCTACCATGACTTTGGAGCCTCCCTGATCCAAGGAGACTTGCTGGGGGAAAAAGAACATAAGGACTCCAGGGAATGAGTCCCCTGAGCTAGGTTAGTAACAAGCATTTCTGGGACATGGATGCACATGAATGGAAAGATTGGAAGATAGAGGAGCTCAGTGTGTCGAAAGAAGTCCCCAGCTGTCAAAAACTATTACAGCATAACTAGGAGAGACAGGGCAAAGAGAGGAGTCTAGTCGGGCTAGAACTCTCCCCAACCGGATCGGGTTGTATCGCCCTGCCTCCCTCTAGTTTTATTATATTATTGATTATTACTTACTTATTACTATGATGAGAAGCAGGTGGGTCGGGTTAGGTGGACGCTGCGGCTCCTCACTCCCTAACAATATTAAATTCTATGCTCTAACTATAAGCTTTATCAAAAAGGAAAGTCTTAAGCCTACTCTTAAATGTGGGGACAGTGTCTGCCTCCCAAACCCAAACTGGAACCTGGTTCCACAGGAAAGGAGCCTGATAACTGAACGCTCTGGCTCCCGTTCTACCACAAGTAACCCTGCATTCTCGGAGCATGTAGGGTAGTAAGGTACTATGAGATCTTTAAGATAAGATGGTGCCTGACCATGAAGAGCTTTGTAGGTGAGAAGAAGGATTTAAGGATTTAAATTCTATTCTGGATTTTACAGGAAGCCAATGCAGAGAACTAAAGCAGGAGAGATGTGATCTCTTATCCTGGTTCCTGTCAGAACACATGCTGCCGCATTCTGGATCAGCTGAAGAGTCTTTATGGACTTTTTCGAGCAGCCTGAGAATTGCAGTATTCCAGCCTAGAAGTAATAACTGCAAGGACTAGTTTTTCTGCATCATTTTTAGACAGGATTTCCTGTTTTTTGCAATATTACGTAGTTGAAAAAAGGCGATCCTTGAAATTTGCTTAATGTGGGAATTAAAGGACATGTCCTGATCAAAGATAACTCAAGATTCCTCACAGTGGTGCTGGAGGCCAGGGTGATGCCATCAAGATTAACTATCTCTTTGGATAATGCGTCACGGAGGTGCTTGGGTCCCAGAGCAATAACTTCAGTTTTATTTGAGTTTAACATTAGGATATTACAGCTCATCCAGGTTTTAATATCCTGAAGGCACATTTGAAGTTTAGCTAACTGATTAGTTTCATCCGGCTTGATCGATAGATATAATTGAGTATCATCTGCATAACAATGAAAGTTAATGGAGTGCTTCCTGGTAATATTGCCTAAAGAAAGCATAAATAAAGTGAACAGGATTGGACCGAGCACAGATCCTTGTGGGACTCCATGACTAACTTTTGCGTGTACATTAACAACGTTAACATGAACAAACTGAGATCAATCTGATAAATAAGACTAAAACCAGCTTAGAGCAGTCCCTTTAATGCCAATAAAATGTTCCAATCTCTGTAATAAGATATGATGGTCAATGGTATCAAATGCAGCACTAAGATCTAATAACACCAGTCCACAGATAAGTCCTTTGTCTGATGCAACAAGGAGGTCATTAGTAATTTTCACAAGTGCCTCTTTCTGTACTATGATTCATTCTAAATCCTGACTGAAAGTCCTCAAATAAGCTGTTGCAGAAAGTCACATAACTCTTTAGTGACTGCTGTCTCAAGAATCGTAGAGAGAAATGGAAAATTGGATATAGGTCTATGGTTGGCTAAAACATCTGGATCAAGGTTGGGCTTTTTCAGAAGAGGTTTAATTACAGCTACTTTGAAGTGCTTTGGTACATAGCCTGTTAATAAAGACAGATTGGTTATATCTAGTAGAGAAGTGTTGACTAAGGGTAAACCTTCTTTAAGTAGCCTAGTTGGGATGGGGTCTAAGAGGCAGGTTGATGGTTTAGCTGAAGAAATAATTGAATTAAATTGATAAAGATCAAGTGAAGCAAAGCAGTCTTAACATATATTTGGTTTTACAGCTGTTTCTAATGTCCTAAGTTTAGAGATAAGTCAGTGCCAGTTAAAGGCAGGTCTTGGTGAATTTTGCTTCTAATAGTTATAATTTTTATCATTGAAGAATCTCATGAAGTCGTTACTACTAAGAGCTATGGGAATACTTGGCTCAGTAGAGCTGCAACCTTCCATTAGCCTGGCTACAGTGCTGAAAAGAAACCTGGGGTTGTTCCTATTTTCCTCTATTAATGACGAGTAGTACGCTGCTCTGGCATTACGGAGGGCCTTCCTATAAGTTTTAAGACTATCTTGCCAGATTAAACAAGAATTTTCCAATTTGGTGGAACGCCAAATCTTCTCAAGTTTCCGCGATATTTGCTTTAATTTGCGAGTTTCAGTGTTATACCATGGAGCTAACCGTCTTTGTTTTATTATCTTCTTTTTTAGAGGGGCAACAGTCGAGTGTCATTCGCAGCGAGCCTGCTACACTATCAACAAAATGATCGATTTGGGAGGGACTGAAATTAGCATAGGAGTCCTCTGTTACTTTGTGACTTGGTAATGAATTAGATGCTAATAAAATCACATCCTTAAATTTAGCTACAGCACTATCAGATAGACATCTTGTATAGAAGGTTTGGCCTAATGGCGTGTAGTTCAGCAGTATAAACTCAAAATGTATCAAACAGTGGTCAGATAGAAAGGGATTCTGTGGGAACACTATTAAATGTTCACTTCAACACCATATACCAAAACAAGATCAAGGGTGTGGTCAATGGACACCTTGTCAGGCTTTAACCCTTAGTTAAGGACAACACTAAGGAAGTCCTGAAAAGATGCTTATTTTTCTTTTATTTATTTGGTGGAGGTGCCTCCATGCTTTGCAGGCACTGGCTTGGAACTCACTCACTATGACCTCCACCTCCATCATGCTCCATGGGCCCTGGCTTGAGTTGCAGCCGCCCTGTAATGTCAGTTTAAGTAAAAGAGATACAAACTAATCCTTGATTATATTTCTAGATATTACTGCCAAGGATGGCTCAAGCTGTAAAAACTGACAATTACAGCGTTGATACATACTATTGTGAAGTTGCACAGTTGTGTGTATCGGTCATCAGCTGTTTTGGATGTCGGAGAAACTTGTCATTGCAACACAGCTTGTGAAACTGCACTAATATGTCATGTTAGTTTCATTGGCTGGTGTAAAGTCTGGTTTAGAAGACAGCATGTTGATATGAGAACAGCTGGTTAAGCACAACCAGCAACAAAGCTTTTCCTAAAAAAAACACATGGGTTTCTGTGTGTCTCTTCACAACAAACTAGTTGCTTCTAACAATTCTCCCTGTTTATGATTTATAAGTCACTAGGGAGTGGAAGACCATGGCAGGATGCACACATGCAGAACCTTAAAGCTAACGCTTTTTCTTCCCTCCAGAAAAAGAAATCATTGAAGGAGCAAAGAGTATTTCAATGTTACAACAACAGCAGCCTTGCTCAATCAATTCAGATCGGAAAATCACAGGTTTAAATCCAGCAATAAGGAAACTACGGAAACTGAAATATCAGACTGTTAATAATGCTAAAGTACTTTGGGATCCTGGTGCTAAAGCTAAAGGTCTCCTAGGGGGACACTTGAATATTGGCAGCATCACCCCAAAAAGGGGAACAAGTTAATCATTTACATGGCTATGTACAAACTCCCCATCTTCTGTTCCCCAAGTTTTGATGCCTTTAGGAGAGATAGAGTAGGTGGAAGAGGTATTGGTTTGCTGCTTTGTATTAAAGATCTAATATCATGCAATAAGATCCAATGTTCCGCTGAGAATGACATAAAATGCATTTATTCAAATGTAACTGTCACCGCAAATGTTTTTTATTCTTGTTGGCTTCTACAGACCACCTTCTGCTAAATCTGTATTCTTTGAAAAACTAAAAGCTACACTAAAATAATGCTGCTCTGAGAAGGAAGTAATTATAATGGGTGATTTTATGATTAAATGGGATGATGAAAGTCACAAAAAAAAATCACAAATCAATTTGATTTCAGGCAGTTAGAAGGGACCAACTAGGATAACTCCATCATCCAAAACACCAACTGATCTAAAGTTTAGCAACAAATCAGAAAGAGGAAATAAATCTTTCAACATAATAATGGGCCTATCAGATCATAATTTAATCCTCTTAGTTAGAAAATTCACAAAAAAATGGGCATACATGTCATTAAGTGCAAAGCCCAGCCAATACTTAGTAAATAATCATGTAATTATGAAAATGCAATTAACAATATTAATTGGAATGAACTACTACTTTATCCACAATTCATAACACAACACAATATTTTTTAAAGAAAAGTAAAAAGTATCAGTAAATATACTCTGCCCTGGATAAATGGTGATATACGGTCATTAAGGAAAAAGAGAGATCTTTCTCTTCGAATCTCTCTTAGCACTGAGCTATTGAATGACAGACTCATTTTTACTTCACTTAGAAATAAGGCAACAAAAGATATTTGAGCGGCCAAAACCAATTTCTTTGTAGGTCTGTTAGGGGAAGCTAAGGGAAAACCCAAACCAATTTGGAACCTTTAAAAAAAAAACTTACTTGAAAACTGCCTAGTGACAAAACAAAACCGCTAGAAATGAATGACAATGGCTGCGTGTAGAAACAGGAACTCTCCTTAACTCTTACTTTGTGAACTCTGTTAAGGGAATATCCAACTGTGATTACCCTGCACCCCAAGATTTACCATCCATAGAGGTCTCTCAACCAGTCTTTTCCTTAACAGAGGTCTGTAAATCTAAATTAAAAACAACTCTCCACTCTCTAAAACATTCTAATTCTAAGGATATTTTTGGGCTAGACGCCATGCTTTCAAAAAGCCATGTAGATACATTAACTGAGCAAATAACAATGTTAATTAATGCTTCAATTCGAGAAGGGAAATTACGGAAAGTATGGAAGTCAGCCATAGTTGTTCCAATCTATAAATCATGGGATCCAACTGATGTGACCAATTAAAGGCCTATTAGCATTTTACCATTTGTTTCAAACATTGCAGGGAAACTAGCCCTTACACACTGCATCCAATGCAAATTGGCTTTTAGAGCAAATCATTCCACTGAGACAGCAAATTGCTTCCTCTTGGAGAACATCAAATTTAAACTAGATAAAGTTGTTGGGGCAGTATTCTTGGATTTTAAAAAGGTGTTTGACACTGTTAATCATCAAATACTTGGTTATAGGTTAGCCAATTATAATTTTGCCCCAAACACGCTGAATTGGAGCTTTAAGATAGGGTTCAGTGTGTAACGGTGGGTAGTGAAACATCACCTTTTATGAACAATGAGATGGGTCTGCCCCAGGGTTCCATCTTAGGACCTCTCCTGTTTAGCTTATATGTAAATGTCTTTCCCTCAATTTGTACAAGGTGTGAAGTTCATGTGTACGCAGATGAGGTAGTTTTGTCTGTATGTATTTATGTATGTATGTGTTTGGTTTGTACAACCTCTTGTAATGTGTCATGTCTACTTTTTATCTGGACCTTGAGTAATAAAGTAATAAAGTTAGATGATTTATACTATAATAAACGTCCATGCAAAAATTAAAATAGAAGCAGGTTCTTAACTAAACACAGTAATGGTAAATGTTACCACATGGCTTGAACATTCTCACCTGTGTCTAAATGTAAAGAAAACTGTCTGCTTGTCTTTTGCAAAAACACACTCAGCATCTGAATGCGATCATAAAGTCTATGTGTCTGGTGAGAATATTCAAGTTGATTCTCACGTCAAATATCTTGGTATCATCCTTGACTCCACCTTGGCTTCTAAATCATCGGCTTATAATACAATAATGTACTGTAGTTGTACACATTTTATATTATTGCAAATGTATAATAAATAATAAAGAATCCCCTTATAATCTGTTAATATACCAACCTTTAATTCTGGGTGCCCACAGGAAGTGTTACAGTTAACAATTAGATTAATAAACCCTTATCTCTTACGTCATTATAGTTTTAGATACCATTTGTGAAATGCTTTGAAAATACAGTGACTTTCAATCTGTGTTTTGTAGGTTCAAGGAGGGACTGGCCATACTCGATTTCATTAACGTCCTGGAACGGCATTTGTCACTTTTCTTTCCATTTACAGTATATGCTACACTTAGACCAAGACAGCTGATGCTGTGGAGAACAGGTTTCACCTGCACTTAAGTCCACCTGGTAGCACCATTCATCAGGAGGAGACCAGAGTGCTCGAGCTACCGACTAGATTATCTGCTTTACATTGAAGGTATTACATTGTTGAAATTACAACAAATGTGCGGAATCATTTCTTCAATTAAATAAAGTAATTTAAATTAAATGTTAAAGATCATGTTTTACATGTAAACCACACTAAGGGAAAATCCACATAGTCAATATGAACTTAAACAGGAATATGTGGGTTACATTGTTGAGGCACATTTAATTTAGCAGAAATGACAAACCATCTCCATTTAACAGAAATCGGAACTGGGCCCACAACCTTTTACATCTGATCATTTGCACATTTTAGAGTGACCTTTTATTGTGGCCAATCTAAGGCACACCTGTGCAATAATCCTGCTGTCTAATCAGCATCTTGATATGCCACACATGTAAAGTGGATGGATTATGTCGGCAAACGAGAAGTGCTCACTAACACAGATTTAACAGATTTATAAACAATATTTGAGAGAAATAAGCCTTTTGTTTTGAGTTCTGCTCATGAAATACTACTATTTCTTTCTATTTTTGTTATTTCCACTCTTCATTCTAACCCCAACCGGTCGTCAGACACCGCCTACCAAGAGCCTGGGTCTGACCGAGGTTTCTGCCTTAAAGGAAGTTTTTCCTCGCCACTGTTGCACTGTTGCTTGCTCTGGAGGAGACTACTAGAACTGTTGGGTCCTTGTAAATTATGGAGTGTGGTCTATCTGTAAAGTGTCTTGAGATAACTCTTGTTATGAATTACTTACTGATACTATAAATAAAATTGAATTGAATTGAATTGAAATATGGGGGCAAAAACAAAAGGGTTGTGTTTATAATTTTGTTCAGCATAATGTGAAAATACAATCAAGATTCCAATTCTAAACAGCTGTGAATAGTCTGAGGAAGCCATGCATTTTGGCATTGGTAACAGGGTTTGAACAGGTCGGATGGTGTGGTTGTTCCAAAGTTGTCTGTACTCACAAGCTTTTCTGCAAGCCACCCTAGAAGCCATAACGCCTGGGTGCTAACTCAGGGGGAGCTAGGGAGAGAGTGGGTTCCCTTAAGAAGACATGGGCTCCCCTGAAAACGTGATTTGTGAAATTTTACGGGGTCTCTAAAAAAATTGGCGGTGTGTCATTTTGATGTGCAATTTCAGTTTTGTGTAATGTGAATGTAATGGATTATTTTGTGTACAATTGCAAAAATATAATTCAATCATGCATGATGGCAATTTAAACCAAATTCACTTTAATTTTGTTCAGCATGATGTGAAAATACAATCAAGATTCCAATCCTAAACAGCTGTGAATAGTCTGAGGAAGCCATGAATTTTGGCATTGGTAACAGGGTTTGAACAGGTCGGATGGTGTGGTTGTTCCAAAGTTGTCTGTACTCACAAGCTTTTC
>NC_048413.1:4850321-4893270 GCF_013103735.1 Etheostoma cragini | reverse complement strand
TAACAGGGTTTGAACAGGTCGGATGGTGTGGTTGTTCCAAAGTTGTCTGTACTCACAAGCTTTTCTGCAAGCCACCCTGGAAGCCATAACGCCTGGGTGCTAACTACGGGGGAGCTAGGGAGAGAGTGGGTTCCCTTAATAAGACATGGACTCCCCTGAAAACATGATTTGTGAAATTTTACGGGGTCTCTAAAAAAATTGGCGGTGTGTAATTTTTACGTGCAATTTCAGTTTTGTGTAATGTGAACGTAATGGATTATTTTGTGTACAATTGCAAAAAATATAATTCAATCATGCATGAGGGCAATTTAAACCAAATTCACTTAAATAAAGATAACCATACATGCTCTTTTGGTCATGAGCTTCACTGATATGAAAATTCAACTCATGTTTAGTAGGCTACATGTTAAGTCAAAGATTCATAGAGAAAATATAAATGTTGAAGGCCATTAATTGGCATGCAAAGTCCTTGAACTCCATTGTCCCCAATAGCATCATATAGCTATGGCAAAAAGAAAACAAGGCAGTTTAATTCATTTTGGTTTTACTAAGTTTTATTGTGGTAGCGATAACACCAATAGCACAACCAATTCACCTGCTGCAAGCCCTGTCAGCACACCTCCTGAAGCTAAAGAAATAATGTCCTCTCTGGCTAACAGCTTGTCAGAGGACGGTCACCATCCTGACCCCTCTTGCTCCTCTCTCCTGTTAAATTGGGAAAGCCAGCAGTGGAGAGACTGGAAGAGACGATTTACATGTTTGTTTGTTAAGGATGGAAGCTTGTAGTGCATCGCTTAGGCCTAAATGAAAGGAGGAATTATAATATTCTTCGATAGGCTGAGTAACTTTAACCATTGTTCATTGTAGGTGGCTGTTTGACCTATCAATTCCTTTTGATAAAGTATAATAGGGTCAATCCTGTATAGTGCATACACTTGTAGCTGTTATGTATCTTTTCAAGTAATTGTAAGCCGCAACCGCACGACCCGTCCCATGCAGTGGAAAAAAAGTGGGCTTCCCCAAACGCCACGGTTTAGTTTGAACACTGCAGAACGCAACAGGCACTTGTGCTCATGGCTGCCGTTGGAAAAATTGCCTTTCACTCTGGTCACTGAAGACATCAGTCCAGAACTGAATCCTAGTGGTGCAATGACAGCATGCACACCATTTTACCACAGGGTAGAAAACTTGCATGGAAATGACTTCTACAAGTCATCATTTATTGATTTAATTTTCTTTAGCCATCTCAACCCTTCACCCCGACTACTGATATTTGGAAACAGAAAACCCCCACAGGACTGACTGCGTAGCAGCATATACTGTATGTTCTTGGAATTGAACTTAAAAAACCTGTACCTTTGCTTTCTAAAGAAGGACCACCAACTCTTGTTTCGTTGATTTACAGTTGATGTATTATACATGTGACTGAGGGGTCCTGCAAAGTCATCTCTATGTTCTGATCTTAATGCATAGATAAGGGCTGCCATAGTGCCATTTTTGTTAAGATTTCAGAGACTATAGGACCCAAATGCAGAAATGGACAGGGAATGTGAGCTTGGACGATTTAATAAACAACTGATGTAGTCCATGCCGGCAAAAGGTGTCCCGAGAACAGAAGGAAAATTCCAGAACAGGTACAAGCAGAATCTCAAAAACACAGAACAGTGGCAAGCATCCACTCAAGGACAAACACTAAAAAACCAAACAGAACACAATAATCCGACAAGAGACAAAGACAGAACAGAGACTAAATACAAAGGGTAATGAAAAAATAACAGACAAGTGACACAATCACAAGACATGACAGAAACATATTGAGACATGAAAACAGACTACCACAAAAAGACAAGACAAAACACCAAAACCAAAACAATCTTCAGTTCAAAACGTTGTCCAAATTCTGATATACACTGCAGCTAATACTGCGCAATGATCCCTGGATCAGTATTAGTGTGACCACTCATGGTGCTTCATCTGGTTGAGCGCCCAAATTAGTCAGTCCTTACCATGGCCGCCAGGGTTTCAAGTCCAACCCGCAACCCTCTCCATATCCTGTCCTGTCAATTAAAGACCATGAAAAAGGCCCCACTAGTCTGGATTAACTGAAGTACATTTCTAGGATAATTGAAGGATAAGGATAAGACTTTTGCCAGTCTCAAACTTTGCTCTCTTTGGTATACAACTACAACCTTCGAGCTTGCAAGCTACACGCTGAAAATTAAAAGTCTTGGAGAAAGTTTGGATGATGCATCAAGGGAGTCTGGTTAGTTCTTTCTGGGGATAATGGTAAAGATTAACAAAGAATTTATTTACATCATGGAGGTGTTGGGACTGATTGGTGGGATCGTTGTGGACGAAGTTGACAAGGAGATGCGCCTGTAAAAGATAATGAGTTGTAACAATGTATCAGCTAATTTAAATGGTTCATGTTACTGAATGTGTCAACAGTTAACTTCATGTAATATTGATGAGGAGGATTCTTCTTCAGGGTGTAATTCTTCCTTCCTGAGACTATTTAGCAGCCGGACATTTCTGCGTCCAGAGCTTAGCCCCACCCAGGACCACTGTGATTGGTTTTAAGAAATGCCCAGAATGTATGTGTGGGGTACCCAGACCTTAACCCACAGCGCTGTGGGGATAGCTCTGGCAATGCCTACTGTCAACTAATTTCTTCTACATTTAGGCCATACTTCTATTTAGGATTTGTTAGAGTGAACAGAGACTATAACACAATCCGCAGAGTGTCCTTTACATCTCCTTTCAACAATGTTGGTGTGTCCAGTTCTCCAAAAACCTACCCAATGAATGTGCATCTTTTCGGCAGAAATGACAGACTTTTACTGTGTTGGTCTCATAGTGCAGTCTACGAGTACCAAACTATTCCTCCAAAATAATCATCTTAATTAGTACAGTGTCACACTTGATCTGTTCCATATAAGTTAGATGCTTGTCTCACTTTTTACGATCACTATATTTTATATTATATTTCTTAAGTATGCATGTTATTGGCTCCCATTTTACAATGTTAGAAAACATTGAAAATCCTCCAAACAGATGAGTGATGCAGGTTGTTTCAAGAGATGACTTCCAATAAGTGGACCTTGTGCTAACATCTGAGATGGAAGTGAACCTTCAACCTGAGAAAATCCCATGACGTGGTTTTCGTCCTGCTCAGTTGGCAAGATATGATGTATTTTCCTAGAATATCTTAGTTTCTTTTCAGTTACGCCCAGGTTTTACTGGCATTGTTGTCACCCAGCTGCCAATTAAGACCCATTCAGGTCAGGAGTTAAATGATTGGTTTCAGACATAGACTGGGTGGCTGTTGTCTGTTACAAGATCTTGTCTGAATTCACCCAGAAAGGAACTTCCTCACTGAGAAAAGAATCTGTATAATCTGTCATAGAGCTCCCATATTTATATTTATATTTTTACACAACATCTTAAAGTTCCTTACTATTACATTTGCTTATACATAAAATTATATACAATATTTATACCCTGTATAGCAATTCTGGATAGATGTAAATCACATTTCGTTGCTTGTACTTGTGACAATGTGTCACAAGTGCAATGACAATAAAGTTGAATTGAATTGAAAAGCTGCTTTGAAGAAGAATAGTGTACAGTATCTGTGGGCTGGTGGCTTCACATTCCACAAATATCTGCTTCCATTGATGACACACAGGTAGGCCTATACCTAAACACCTGTTATAAAACTGCTGATGCACAATGGGTGAAAATATGCCTGTAATGCCTCTGTATAAACTGGGATTTCTGCATCACTGAGCCCCTGTGGCTCCATACAAAAGGTGTGCTCAGACAAAGGGAAGACAACTTTTGTCTTATGTTATATGTTATATGAGCTATTGATGATATCCAACATCCTTATAAAAAAAGGTTATAAGTTGCATTATTATTGCATTACTAATTTTATAAATCAGTTAAAAGCACCTAATAGGAACCCGTTTTGGGTGGCCACGTTTTGAAAAATTCCAATTGACTGGTTTGAAAGGACTGCAGCTGTAATGATTAAAACTCTTTACTTAGGCTACTTATTGGCATGCCTGCCTACTGCAGAGTTATTAGAAAATGAGAACTCCTATTATTAATTATGAATTAATTAACATGAATATAGATTGTATCCATCCATCTTAGTGAGGCTAAAGAAGTACTATAAAGTACTAAAGTGTTGCAATGGTACAGTGTAGAAGTACTCTTGTACGCAAAACTCCTGCATTCAAAATTGTAGGTAAAGTATTAGCATCACAATTAAATACCAAAAGTTAAAGTACTTATTATACAGAATAGCCCTTTTAGAATATGTACCAAATTACTGCATTAGCATTATCAATGCATTATTGTGTTCATCCCTTTAGTATTGCATCTGGTAAAGGTGGTACTCCTTGAAATGTTTTTATTGGGTAGCTTGTAAATTGAATGATCAACAAGATATTTTTATAATCACCTGGTATTTATCACGAGCAGCATTATTGAGATTTATGTCGCGCCTGCCAGTTAGCAGGCGGGACTATCATGCATTTAATCACTGCCTGCAATCAGGAAGTTTGTGACAGTCCTTTGAGTAATAATCTCACTCTCGACAGCTCTACCCAGAAACTTCGCTGCAAAGGCATTCCGAGGATTCCTGGCGCTGCATCCTCTCGCTCTCTCCGACAGGTGTAGCCGGCTGCGCTCGGAAGAACACAGGGGCACGGCGGCCGAAGGGGGTCCTTCATGCTCATCTATGGGTGAGTGTCTACGAAAAGCTTGCCCATGTCTGGACGCACTATGGCAGAGGATTTACGGCCCAAAGCCTCCAGAAGGAGAAATAGACCGAGGAGAAGCCAGGAGCCGTCCCGACGGCGGGGAGAGGAGGCCAGCCAGTTCGCCGCCAGCCAGTCCGGAGAGCGGCTCCATGTACACGGCGCTCTGGCCCTTTCAGTCCAGGCACGAGGATGAGCTGTCGTTCAACGAGGGGGATCTGTTCAGTGTCATCAGCCGCAATGGAGACTGGTGGACCGCACGGAAAATTGACAAGAACGGATGCGTCCTGGACAGCGGGATCGTTCCCAAAAACTACTTGGACCGGGCCGAGTCCCTACGAATACAGCCGTGAGTGGTGAAGCCTACTTTTTCTGAATATCCTACTTCAAAAACAGACTAAGTAGGCCTACTAACATTTTAAGATGTCTTTTTCTTTTGCTCATGTCCAACCATTGGTAACTTAAAACATTTGTAAATTCAGCAGACCTTGCTGTAGGCTGGCATTGTGCCTGTACAGTTTGACTTGTTTTGCAATGGAAATTATTTTTAAATTCTAACAGAATAATGGTGAAAAGTCATGAAACATGCACACTGTTGACAATCTTCCCAGCATAAACATTAAGGAAATCGTTGTCGCCTGGAGACATTGTGGGAAGTATGGACATAGACAAACCCTTACAGATACCCATGGGCTGGATAGCCTACTATGCCAGAAACAAATCCAGTGGGCTATGTCTTAATGCATATGTGAAATGCAGAATGCAAAAAAACAGGATGTCCTTGTGCATCTGGTCAGATTTTGTATTATGCAAGCCTGCATGCTTTCCTGGCTATTCTGACCCACAATACTTTCACACAGCATATTATTATATTCTATAGAGAAGTAGTAGCCCAAACAGTATGTACTTTGTAAGGACAGCTGAGGTACATACACATACTCCTACCAAATACAATTCGTGGTAGAATTTTTAATTTCACATTCTGCCGCTGTTAAGACTGTTCTCCCATGTTCTGGGTAGACTACGGCAGCCTGACCCGGAAATTATTTATACTCATGCTCAGAGTGTTAATGTGTTAAATTGAAAGCACAGATTTGATGGCCAGGGGGGCTGACAGCCAGTAGCCCCATAAACAGATCATATCTGAAATATGATTGGCTCTCTGGCGTGGCACCAACAGTTAGTTATCCTGTTAGAACAGGATGTACTATCTGGACATCAGTGGTAGAGCGGTTGCCTTCTAATCAAAAGGTTTAGGGTTCAATCCCTGGTCCTGCAGTTCCATGTCAAAGACAGACACTGAACCCTGAGTTGCCCCTGATGCTGCTCCAATCGGAATGTAAATGTGTGTAAGTGGTTATCTGATAAGCCGCCTCGGCCACAGTGTGTGAATGGTTCCTGTACTATGTTGCAGAGCTTTTGAGTAGCGCTCCATTTACATTTACTTCCACAGCCCACCCACAGTCATGTGGCTGGGCCTGTAGCCAGGCTTGCAGTGCCCTATTGACGTTTAAACAAACAGCGCTGTCATCGCTCTGTGTTCACGTGATAACGCTGTCTATTATGTGGAGCCAGTGCAGTTTGTTAACATGTTAACAGGGTAAGATACAGAGTATTCTAGTTTTACAGGTATGTAGTCCATCTTTTGAAATTGTACATACTAAAAGTAAAACTAGTTTTCCTACCCCTGTCAAACTTTAAAACAATGCTGCTTGAAGCTGTAGTGATTGTGTCATAATGTCACACACAATATGTTTTTTGCCACGGGACGTGTGCAATACTATGATTGTGCCTGCTACTGGTGCTGTTTGGTTTAGAATTGTCAAGGCATTATTTATTTGTGCAGCTTTGGAGTCCAAATCAAATTTCCCTAAGGGGACAGTATACCAGTATGTGAAAGTAGCTCATATTTTTCATTCATTCCTTGTTGAAATAAAGGCTCAGGCAGATGTCCCGAGACCCGAAGAACACGTAGCTAAAAAAGCAAAAAAACGTCTTTGCACGTACTGGGAGGACTGCCACTCCCCACCTTGCCCCGTCCCCATTTTTACCCATTCTCATCTGGTCAACCTAGATCTACTTTACTGCCAGTGATAAGGTCAAAGCCTTAGCTTGAGGTCTAACCAAAGACTGTGTAAAAAGAAGAACTGGGCTTGAGTTTTCCTTGTAATCTCAAGTCTATGACATTTCTATGACACTTTATGGAGTGGCTGAACTGCATTAACTGAACCTGACAGATTTATCAGGTCAAACAAGAGGAAATGTAAGTTAAATATTCTTCCACACATAAATATAAAATTTGCAACAGTGTAAACGTTATGTCATTGTAACTCGTTGGACTTGTATTTGTACATTTGTCCCATATTTCAATGTTAAGAAAAAGTGACAGGTTGGTTTCATAGTTAGCCAGAGAAGCTGACAGGAACGTTGTCTGTATGCATCTCATTATGCTCCGTAGTTTAAACAAGATAATTACACTCCAGCTAAATTAGCAAACAGATACATTTGGATACTATTTATTTAGCAACAGAAGATCTAATATGAAAAAAGCTACAAAATAAATATGTTCATCATCATACAGGGTAGGTCTAGACCACGCTATAATTTACAGATAGAGCAGTCACAGTAAAGACAATGGAACAGTGACTAAAAATGGTAGTAGTAGTAGTAGTAGTTAATGTCATAGCAGGGCGCTGTATGGCGTTACAGTATGTAACGTGGCATAGCAGGGCTTGGGGGGACGCAGCAGGGTTCAGTAAGACGCAGCAGGGTTCAGCAGGACGCAGCAGGGTTCAGCAGGACGCAGCACGGTTCTGCAGGACGCAGTGGTGTGTAGTCGAGCAGGACCATAGCATTAGCTGCAACCATACATGTCAAACACTTTGACAGTCAGCGTCACCACTAGTTGTTTTCTTGCTCTTTCTCTCTCTCTCTCTCTTTCTCTTTCTTTCTCTCTCTCTGTTTATTGCTTCAACAGAATGGGAAGTGTGGAATGGAAGGTTATTCTCAAATGTCAACAGTTACTGGAAGGTTGTAATTACTGTAATTAAAGTGTGTCTGGCTTTTATGTCCTTACAATAAATGGCATTTATTCTCTGATTTTATATGTAAATTGTTTATCTTTATTAAGTGTCCGCTTCAAAACACTTCAGTCACATTCACACAACGTAAGATAAGCAGTAAGAACAGTTATTTTAGGGCTGCAAGTGATTATTGTTATCTGCCAAATTTTTTTCTATGAAAAAAAAACATTTTCATTACAGATTTTAAGGCTTATACTGAAATCAGTTAACTGTCCACAACCAAAACATATTAAATCAATAATCCTATAAATATGACAAGGAAAATTTTGATTTGAGAAGCTTTAACCAGTGAATGTTAGGCAGGTCACTATTAATTGATTATCAAAACACTTGGAGATGCATTTTAAAGGTGACCTATCATGGTCATTTTCAGTGTGCTCTAGTAGAACATGTTTCCATGCTTTCATGTTCAAAAAACACTTTATTATTCTCATAATGCCTATGGCTACACCTGTATTCCCTCTCTGTCTGAGACGCTCCTGAAAAAGCCCTGACTGGTCAGCGTTTCCGGGTCTGCATCCGTTCACTTCACACACAGTCTGTCATTGCAGCCGGAGATTGATTGTTACGTAGAATAGCAGCCACGCTACCATGAAAAACACCAATAAAATAAAGGCCTCCAAACCAAAACAACACAAAGACATGTTCCAGCATGTTCCGTTTTGTTCCAAAATTGGGGAGAACTTAACAACATGTGCGTAAGTTAACCTTGAGATGAAGGAAACTGTATGCTATTAATTTATGGTAACAAGGGTATCACTGGTTGTTCCCTCATAGGTCAAACGATCACTATTCAATTCAAATATTAATCTAAGTTCTTGTTAAAAAGACTCAAGAAGGAATGATATGGTTGAAACCTATAAACTTTACTAAATGACAAAACAGAGAGAACAAAAATCTGTGTAAAATATTCACATTTAACAAGCTGGAATCAAAGACTTTTTTACTTTTGTCTTTAAAAAATGACTCAAACCAACTAATCGATTATCAAAATAGTTGGTGATTACAGTTTTTTCCAATTGCTAATAAACTAACATGCATAGAACATTTAAACTCACACAAAGAGCAAAATGGAAATAAAAAAATAGAATGTGTCAAATATGTCTGTGCATTAGAAATATCTGGAGAATGTTCTACAATTTGAACTACTTTAATATTATGGCTAAGCATATTGAAGATGAGAGGGCTTTTCGTTATGTCCAACAGTGTGTAGTTGGTTAGAATTTTTTTTTGTAATATTAATGAAGTTCCATGAAGTTTTCCATTTGGTGCAAAATTTGATTTTGATTATGTTATACTGTATATGTACTTTTGGTTGCAGTGCTTCATTTTGCAGGCTATATGAGGTATTCTGCAATTTGGGTGTGTGATTTTGTGAATTTTGTGAAGTACTTTAATAAAACCAGCCTAGTTTGCAAACTGTGTTTTAGCAATTAGCAATAGAAAAAACTGTAAAACTAATCTACTAAAAATAATGCTTTTGATCAGTCTACATTTCATACAGACTCAGACACATAATGGTATTCATTAAGCGGAATCCTCACTTACATTCTACACTGCTCACAGGGATCAAGTCTTCAGGTATCACACTAGAGTCTTCCTTGTAATCCCTGAAGCCTTCAAGCACTTTCCCTTGGTCCAGCCTGAACCTTAGTGGGAGCTGTGTGAGCTACATAACCTTATCTGTCCTCATATCACTAACATCAACCATCATGTTCTTCCCCGTTTTTAAAACATTTTTGTAGAGTTCCCTTGACACCACCCAGTAAGAGACATTAGGAAAGGCTTCAACACAGGATTGCAGGGGAATGATATAAACTCTTTGAAATAAAAGGTTATGATTTATAATTATGTTAATGATGGTGTTGCAGCCTCACAATGGGATAAGTAGACCTGGGATTTTTATTGATTATAGGTGCAAACCATTACTCCTGCAGCTATTTTCTCCCACCTAAATTATTGATGTGATTTGATGCTTTTTTAACTAAAATACAGTATATTTTGATATGCTGTATGTGCGCATGAGTATTTACCCGACCAGTTTGTCTGTGGTGGTTGTCATGGTGAATCGTAGTATCATGGCTCCATTAGTGCTGCCTTTTCATTGTGTTGGTGCACACGCTTAACGAGTCAACCTACTCAGAGTTGATTGAACCTACTCAAATCAGCTGTTTTGGAACCAAAAACTTAGAGTTTCCATCTAAGGGTCCATCAACTCAGAGTTCAGGGTTGGACTTAAAGCTGACGTTAGCATGTAGCTACATGACAATGACGTCAGTACGAGCCCAGGGCCGAAAAAGCTGTTGGATGGTCTGAAATCTGAGCTTTTTGCTCACAGGTTGTACTGCTGCATGTGTTTAACTCATTATTTTCGCTTTAGCCAGGTTTGTTGTGGACATCTGATGTTGTGACATTAACTCTGAAGGTATTACTTGAAAAATGAAACCAGATCCCAGGGCGTTCACAGGTACCTATTGATGTGAAATCCAATGCTGTTTTGATGAGCAACAGAGAGTAAATCACCAGATCTTGTACACAAATATTATTTTACAAGGTGATTTCAGAAAAAATCATCTACCATTTGCAAAATATCTCAGATGATTATTTTTTTGTGTCACACAGTTAAAGTTTGAAACCATGCAACCACTTCCTAATAATTACTTTCATCTATGTCTTTCTGTCCTAAACCAGGTGGTATTTTGGGACAATGAGCCGCCATGAGGCACAAAGCCACCTAATGGGAGCAGGAAATGATCACGGCGCTTTCCTCATCCGACGCAGCGCGAAAGATGACGTTGGATACGTTCTTTCACGTAAGATAAGAGGAGAGAGGGCAGATGGAGAAGCCCAAAAAGAGAACAAGAGGCGTGTGGTGTTTGAGGGTTTAAATAAAAGGGAAAGAGGAGGGTGTTTCACTTCCGTGCAGTATGTAACCCGTTGGTGCCACTGTCGCTGCTACGTCATCTGGATTATTGGTTTGGTTGAAAGATTATCCAATTGCGCATTTGAGCGGTGTCCGCTGGTGACGCCCCTATGGAAATGAGCTGTGAAGGAACTTTCCTCAGACCCACTCACAGTTACAGCTAAGAAGGGTCTTATGCTAAATAGTCTCAGGAAGGACCTTGCTTTGCTGGAACATGTGTACGTTCAGAAGTAGTTTTAGTCGTCAACCGAAAACTCAGATTGGACAGATATTCTAGCTAGCTGTCTGGATTTACCCTGCAGAGATCTGAGGACCAGGTAACCATAGTTCTCAGATTGGACAGATAGTCTAGCTAGCTGTCTGGATTTACCCTGCGGAGATCTGAGGAACAGGTAACCATAGTATTTTTCTGGGCACCGGAGCAATCCTGGAAGTGGAACGTCGTGAACATATACTATGTTTCAACTAATCTTCTGATTTATTGATCCAAAACAACAATTCAATTCAATTCAATTTTATTTATAGTATCAATTCATAACAACAGTTATCTCAAGACACTATGCAGATAGACCACACTCCGGAATTTACAAGGACCCAACAGTTCTAGTAGTCTCCTCCAGAGCAAGCAACAGTGCGACATTGGCGAGGAAAAACGTCCTTTTAGGCAGAAACCTCGGTCAGACCCAGGCTCTTGGTAGGCGGTGTCTGACGGGCCGGTTGGGGGTCTGTCCTAAGATTTGAACAAGAAGGCTGTAGTGTGTTTTGACTTTATATAGTCAACAGTGTCACAGTGACAGTAACATAAAGGGTGTCCCTTACCCCTTTCTGTTCCCACTGAAGTTTATATCATGATAGCTTCATGCATTTCTATTTGGCAATATTACTATAAGTGCTTGGCTCTTTAGAAAAAAAACCTGATCAAGAGATTATTTTAGTTCAGCTTGTGGCTTGTGTCTGGAAAACCAAAAGGGAAAACTTGTCTATTTGTCTATTTAAAATTGTTTGGCATGCTGGGAAATACATTACAGTTCTTTTTTTGGCAGACAGTCAGCATAGACGATCAATACCACTCTTTTATCTGTAAGTTAAATTTCAAGCTACAGCCAGCAAAGGGTTAGCTTAGCTTAGCACAAAGACTGAGGGAAAAGGCAAGGCTGGGTATGGGACATAATTTACCTGCCAGCATCACGAAATCTTATTTGTTAACACGTTATATTCCCTTTGTCTAAAGCTTTAGTGCGTAACTTTTGATAGTAATTAACGTCTGTTACATTTAAGCCATTGCCAAATGAGATGAGTTACAAGTTGCAATAAACTGAACTAAAACACTTGAAAAGAAGTGTTAGAGGACAAACAATTAGAAATTTAAATTAAACTGCATTAAAAGAAAAGCTTTGCATTCCTGTTGACTCTTCTTTGGAATCTATTGGGGATGGATTTTAAGGAGCTTAAAGTACATAGGACTTGCTTGTGAATCTTGTTGCAGTGAGGTCAAGCAGTGGGGTGAAGCATTACAAGATCCTACAAGCAGATGAGAGGGATTTTTACGTGGAGCAGGGGTTCAATTTCAGCTCTCTGATTGACTTGGTGGAGCACTACCGCGCAAACAGCCTGAACAACACCGGCCCACTGGGAACCTCCTGCAAGAGGGTAGGATGGGCTCCGTTGCTTCTTGGTTTCTTCTTGCTTCTTAGTCCCTCTTATTTTCTGGTCAAAACCAAAAAGGGTTGACGCCAAATTTAATACACACAGTTGTTGCTACAGCAACAAATGTGCTTCCTTGAAAATGTGTCCAAAAATGTGCTTCCTTTTGTTTGTAGATGTGTGTGTGTATGTATATGTGGGTGTGCAACTAATCCTGAGTACTTGTATTAACAATAGAAAATGTTGCAACACAAATGAAATCATTCATACCACAAGCAATAACACATTTTAACATGTCATCTATGGGTGGTAGATGACACTTTTGGTAGATGAGACTTTTGGACTTTTGGACCCCCCCCAATTTTGAACCCAAAGTCTTGCCCTTGAATATTTGTATGTACTACATTTGTGTCACTAACCCATTATGACCTACAAGTGTATGCATGTGTGTTCCGTCCATCAGAAAAAGCCCAGCACTCAAGATTTGAATCATTTTACGGTGGATGAGTGGGAGCTCCCCAAAGAGGAGTTCACCCTGGAGGAGGAGCTGGGCAGCGGCTACTTCGCCGACGTCTACCGGGGACGCTGGAAAAACCACATTAATGTTGCCATCAAGATCATCAAAAGTGGTATTTCATCATCCCTATTAAACTAATGAAGCGTGCTTTCAGTGAGGGGTTTCTGATCATGGGAACTTGTTTTGCTCTACAAATAACTGAAGAGATGAGGTGGGGCAGTGTACATGCAGTAATCTGTTTATTTAATCTATTAATCCAGTCAGAACCATTGGTTTTAACAAGGTGGTGGATGGATTTGCCTAGAAACTAGTAAACAAATTCTGATTCTTTACTTAATAAAATATAAAAGTAGATTATTAATATTGATGTAACTGGGGCTGCAACTAATGATTATTTTTATAGTTGATTCATCTGTTGAATATTTTCTTGAATAATCAATACATTGCTTTTGGGGAGGGGTCACAAGGCAACGGGATGGGAATATGGATTGGTTTAACAATGCTTTAACAATCTGTTTAGATCCTGCTGCAGTGTAATCCAGGTTGAGGGGGCAGAAAAAGATAAAGAAAAGAAAAAAAAGCCTTTTCGCCCAGCTCTATACAAACGATGGGACGGGGGATGGGTGGGGGGTTTACAACCAGTAATGTAGCCTATCTCAGTGCACTATACCTGTTCAAAGTACAAAGCAGTTTTTCTCTCTGAAATGTGTTGAAGTAGACGGATAGCTTGGCATGAAAATGAAACACTTACCAAAAGGAAATACCTTATAATTCTACTTTTACAAATTAACGTTTGTTGACTGATACTGCTTGGCTGGTAGAATTTTAATTTCAGGCTCAATGGAGATGAAAGACTGGAGGCGTTGAAACATAATTACAGTCAAGTTTTAAGGAAGTAAAATGTATCTGTCAAACTAGGCTGCATAACCGTGAATCACTGTCTATTTTGTCTGAGTTGTATGAGGTACTTAGTGTATTACTCAGTGTATTACTTGCAGCAGATGGCGATAGATAAGCTTTTGTCCCAATTTGATTCTTTTCCGATACATGGGCGACCTGGATTTAAATTGCAATATTCATTTGTTGCAATTTACTTTTCCTTCTTTAACAAAAACAAAAGTTGAATAAAACACTTCTAGAGACAATGCATCATGAGACATTTGTAAAACTTAAATGTTTTCTAAGAAGGACGACATCACATATCAGTCAGTCAGTCTGACCGACTTTTGCTCAGTTTTGAAGCTTTTATATCTGCTCTCTGTTGTCTTTCCTGTATTGTATAAGAATGCAAATATGCATAGTCAATAACATGTTAGACCACATTTGTGCCACAAGAGTCTAGAGAGATGTATCATGGTTATCCCTAGTGATACACCTCTTAAGTGTGGAATTCAATTGACACACAGTTGTAATGTTCATTTCAAACAGCTGCTGCTGTGTAGTGCAACACTCAGTGAAACCCTTTTCTGATTGGGTAGTAATCCATTGTCTTTTTGGCATAGTGTAAATGCGTATGCTAATCTCAGTTTCACTGTTGTTAATGAAAAAATCACAATATGGTGTTTTAATCCAGGACAACTGGATCTTGTGAATAACAAACACCTGTAGAAAGGAAAGTGGGAGTAGTCGGCTGAGTAATTTTAGAAGCATGAAGCAACTTGCAGTATGCCAAGTAGCCTGATTAACCTGATGACTCATTGTACATTAATAATTTAAAACTCCACTAAACATGAAGTAAATATGATATTTCAACGTATCACTGTAAAGGGAAACTGTAAATGATTCATAGTATCATGTATGATCAATAGTTTATGACACAGATCAACACTGACTATATTGTTTCAATCTAATAAAATGTAGTTTCCTTTGATTAGTTTGTAAATCAAGCCCGTGACATCATTTAAGTGATGAGATTTGAGGTCTCTTTTTGGTCATTTTTGTTTCCTTTGGGTTTGTTTTGTGCTCATCTATCATCTCTTTGTAGTCGGTTTGTGTTCCTTTGTGGTAGTTTAGCATCTCTTTTTCACCTCTTTAGGCTGTTATTATCACATTATCTGTGTCTAAAACATTGGAAAAGATAGAGCAGATAATAAACTACTTACACTCCAAAAGCTAAAGATATCCAGCTACAATCATTAGATCGGTGAAAAGCCTTCTAGTTACATTCATTCTTAGGGCTTAGTGTCTCGGTGCTGCACCTAAACCTTATGAAGTAGTAGTAGTACCAGTGCCAAGTAGTAGTACTGTACAGTCCAATTTTAAGGTACTTTTGAACACTGACTTTAAAACAAGTCACAAAATTGTTTGGTTTGTCCTACCAACAGTCTAAAATCCAGAAATGTTCAATTTTTATTGATATCAAACAAAAGTTCAGCAGCAAATGTTTACATTTGAGAAGCTCTTTCTCATTCTTTCAGCATAGCTGGGAACACAGTCATGTCAGTGTTCTGTGCTAAGGTTCAGTATGATCATTCACATTAGGGACGGTCATTTGATCTGTTTAGTCAGAGAATAAAAGTCCTTCGACCAGAAAGTCTGATTTCAAAAATGCACGGTGTCCGCTCAGCTTTAGACCTCAAAAACAAATCCCTTTTATTGCTCTTTAACCGATCTCCAAAGCAGCATACTAGCTATTTTCCAAATAACAGACTGCTTACTTTGCACAATACATTGTAAAATTACCACAGTTAGCAGGATTTTAATTATAAACATCTCAAAAAACAGATGCAATGCCACTGTGCCACAAAATTCTTTAAAATTAGGTTACCATTTATGTTTACGAAAAAGAAAGTCCCATCCTAAAAGTGTTCCTTATTTTTTTAAAGTGTGGTTTTCTTGGTTTCATTCTCTCTCCCCTCTGTTCCTCGTTTGTCTCCCTTCCTCTTTTTCATTGGTGTCTTTGTCTCTCCCTTCAGATTCAGAGTTGAACCACAATGACTTTCAGAGGGAAGTTCAGATCCTAAAGCATCTCCGCCATCGTCACCTCATCTCTCTGTTTGCCATCTGCACGGCCTCGGCACCGTACTACATCATCACCGAGCTGATGGAGAAAGGCAACCTGCTCAGCTTCCTCAGAGGTCCAAACATTCAGTCTACTTCAACTTCTCTCTTTTGTACCAGTCAAATAGCACCATATTTTTGACCTAGTTCCTCAATATCGATACCTAAAATAGAATGTGGTAAACTAAGTAAAATGCTGTGACATGGACACACAGTGTCATAGAATATAACATCTGAGCAGTAGTTGCTGGCTGTATTTAGTTGTGAAGTTGACAATAGGTGACTGTGAGCTGGCTACAGGCACCACCACATAAAGATTGTGGTTTGGATTCAGATTTGAACATTTCTGTGCATTTCCTGGGCTGCAAAGTGAAATCCGCTCTCCGGCTTGAAAGTGTTGTATTTTACATATTTTACTTTTTATTTTACATACGGCTTGAAAGTGTTGTATTTTACATATTTTACATGAATAGTTAAGTGCATATTTAAGTGTTAAGGATGCCTGGTGGTATTGAAAGGGGGATTTTATTCTTGCATGTTGTGTTTTGTTGTGCATGATCAAAAAAGGTTTTGTTGTGCATGATCAAAAAACACCCCCCCCCCCCCCCCCCCCTTCTGCTTTTTTCCACAAATCGCACCCTATATCCAAAATCTAAGACAATATATAGATCCTCATTTCACAACATGGATATAATATTGATAAACTGCCCAGCCCTAGCCCAATTGTTAAGGTTATGTTTGTTTACCTTTTGCCTGTTGGATCACATACACTGCCAAATAATTTATTTTAATGTATCAAATTATATTTAATAAAAGGGATACAAGGAGACATTTACAAGCAAGATTAAATTATTTGAATACCATTTTTTTTTAGTTTTTGCAAATCTAAGGTTACCATCTAGACCTGGTTGGGGTCTGTTTATCCGTGCTGATTGTTTTCCCTGTTATTTTGTCCTGTTTCAGGTCCAGAAGGGCCAAACCAAGAAGTTGTATCACTCATTGACATGTCAGCCCAAGTGGCTGATGGGATGGCATACTTGGAGGAGCAGAACAGCATCCACAGAGATCTGGCGGCTCGAAACGTTCTGGTGGGAGAGGACAACATCTGTAAGGTGGCCGACTTTGGACTGGCCCGAGTGATCAAGGTACGGGCAGGGGCGTAGACTGTAGACAGGCGTTCTCTATGGGGCCTCCCCACATCCACAGCTATTCCTTCTAGCATCTTTTTGGGTCCTCCTTACTGGGGCTAGGTGTTGCTCAAAATTCTTCGATACCTGTACCAATACCAATACCGTAACTTTGATACTTGTTATATACAAAAGGTTTTCCATACCCATTTTATTAAACTAAAATAAATGACCAAATTATACATTACAGCACAAATCTTTTCATTTTTCAGCTCCTACTACGTGAGCCCCTACTCTGTGCGTAACGTAGAGTTTTTCCTGCCTGTCTCTACGACGCGTAAGGTTAGGCAGCCAATCGCAGAGCTTGTAAGAGCTTGGTAGAAGCATGCTGCATGCTTATTGGTTCACTGACGCTGATGAGATTTAGTCCTTAGGTATTGAAATGGGTTTTAAATGAGGAGGGATTTTTGTTAATACTCAGTACGTTAGAGGAAATGTGGTCGGTGCCTAAAAAGTATTGAATTCTGTACCCAGCCCTACACCTCACATAAGGGGACCTGGGTTCTCAGTCCCCTTTCCCCTCCCAGTCCGACAACCCTGGGAAGATGAGGGGAAGGGATATGGAGTGTCTTATCTGAAATAAAGTCAAACTTGCAGTTTTTAAGACCATTATTTCTCATCCAGGAGCCGTTCTACATCACAGAAGATAAAAAGATTCCCTACAAGTGGACCGCTCCTGAGGCCATCAGCCATGGGAAGTTCTCCAACAAATCAGACGTCTGGTCTTTTGGTGTGTTGCTCTATGAGATTATCACCTATGGCGGCACGCCTTACCCAGGTTTGTGGAATTAAATGTTTTTTGATTAGATGTTTTAAATATGTAATTTATAGCACTTTCAATCAGTGATGAAAACTATATGAAATTACAAAATAACAAGTTAAAGTCCTGCATGAGAGATGTTTGTAACTATCCTCCGTCATTTAAGATGAGTCAGTGCCACACGGTAGTCTATACTACTGCTTGGATGTCCTCAGTTGGGATGAGATCCTTCAGGATCTTTATTTATCCACTGTTCTCAGCTTTCCTTGAATCCACAATGTCATTTCTTCACCATCCCTGGGTTTCCTAAATTCTGAAACAAACAGGTTTTGCTTGCTGTAATCTGACAATTAAAAGATCTTGTAAAGGGGTCTTTTTAGTACAAACTTTCTAAGTATGTAATTAGTATGTACCTTTGAAAGATACCACCTGATTTGCTTTGAGAAGCAAATCTTTTTTGAGAATCTCTTAAATATGAGATTTACATTTCCAATTGTTTTAGGACCAGACTTTTTCAAAAGGTTGTGAAGCTACGCTTTTAAGTAAATTCCAGTGTGTTTGTCACAAGAAATAAAACACTTGTCATTTGTTAATGCAATTTAGGAAGAAATAAGAAGCGCAAACAACGCAGTAATTATTGTGACATAGAAATGAAATTGCACAGAGACCAGACTGAATTAAGATTGTGATCTTAAATGGAGTATGGCGTTATGCAGCCCTAATACAGCTACTATCTGTAAAGTAGATATACGCTGACATCCGTAGCGTAGAGTCCTTTAACAGAAAAAGAACATAAATAAACTATTTTTAATTTAATTTTCTTGGGTGGGGGGGGGTCATGGTTAAATTACGTGGTACCAGCATTTTAAGGCAGTATTGGAGGCTTTTTGGGTGTATCTGCATCGGAACATCTCTGCTCTCTTCTCTTCTAATTATTTACTTGCAGTGCAGTAGGCCCATATATTGTCTTGGTTACATTTATGATAAAACACCTGATTTTATAATCTACAAGTGTTTTGTGTGCAGGAATATGTAAAGTAACTAGTGACTTAAGCTGTCAGATGAATGTAGTGGAGTAACTAAAGTAAATAGTAACTAAAGCTGTCAGAGGAATTTAGAATATTTCACTCTGAAATGTAGCATAATAAAAGTAGAAAGTAGCATGAAAAGAAACGACTCAAGGAAAGTACAAGTAGCTCAACATTTGGACTACAGTACTACACTTGAGTAAATGTGTGATTGAGTGATGTGTACAGTTGCTGTACTGGCCATAACAAAGGATACAATCATTTCAATTCTTTTAAATTTTATTACATTTTTAGCATCATACCATAACAAGGGTTATCTTGAGACACTATACAGATAGAGTAGGTCTAGACCACTCTATAATTAACAGATGGAGTAGGTCTAGAACACTCTATAATTTACACATAGAGTAGGTCTAAATCGCTCTAATTTACAGATAATGTAGGTCTGGACCACACTATAATTTATAGATAGAGTAATCTATCTATAAATTATAGATTATATAATTTTATAGACCCCTATTATATAATAGGGGTCTGTTGCCCCTAGACCACTCTATAATATACAGATAGAGCAGGTCTAGACCACTCTATAATTTACAAATAGAGTAGGTCTAGACCACTCCATCGTGGTTAGGGGTACATAACCTGTTAATAGAGACATATTGATCCTATCTAGTAACGGAGGGGTAACCACAGGTACATACCCTGTCAATAGAAACATATTGATCATATCCAGTAATAGAGTGTTAACCACAGGTAACGCTTCAGACTGTCTTGCCAATCTAAACAAGACTCTTCCAGTTTGGTGGAACGCCACCAAACTTTACTTTCAAGTTTTTGCGAGATTTGTTTTAATCTGCGAGTTTGGGAGTTAATTCAAGGTGCTAGTTTCCTTTGCTTCATTATCTTCTTTTTGAGAGGAGCAACAGAGACTAAAGTTGTCTGTAGGCAGGTTGTAGCACCATCTACAAAGTTATCAATTTGGGAGGGACTAAAGTTAACATAAGGTCCTCGGGTATATTAAGGAATAAAGTTAACATAAAGGTCCTCTGTTATATTAAGGAATAAAGTTAACATAAAGGTGCTTTGGTATATTAAGGAATAAAGTTCACATAAAGGTCCTCTGTTATATTAAGGACTAAAGTTAACATAAAGGTCCTCTGTTATATTAAGGAACTTCATTGAATGAAATGCTGTTCCTAATTTAGCTATAGCACTGTCAGATAGGCATCTAGTGTAGAAGCTTTTATTTACTTACTATGTTAAGTTGCTTAGTAAGAATTCAAAAGTTATTAAAGAATCATTTGATAAGAATGGCCTTATGCACACTCTGACTGAAACCAATTGAATCTAGTAGTGAGTTGAAAGCATAAAGCATTGTTAGTAGTCAAAGCAATAGTTGATCAATTTTCAAGATCACCCCCATCTCAACTAAAGCTTGCACAGGAATACATTGAAAACAAAGTTTATCCTCTCCTCACTATTTCTGTTCTCCCTCAGCCTTTAGCAACCAGGAAGTGTACCAGAAGGTTACCAACGGGTACAGGATGCCGGCCCCGACCAAATGTTCCAAATCTCTCTACGACATCATGTTGAAATGTTGGAGCTTAGAGCCCGATGACAGGCCAGACTTCAAGACTCTCAAAGCCAAACTGGACAGCAGCTCTTACGAGTTGGAGAGTGAATAATGTTTTTTGGTCTGACTTAACAAACAAAGCAGCAAATTGTCACATTAGGGAGGCACACAGCACACAGACAATTTATCCATCCATCGAAGATGGATGGATGGATAAATTGTCTGTGTGCTGATTCATTTTGATCAATTATTGGTAGTTTCAGTTTTACATATCACAAAACTTTTTTTCCAATTTTATTTCAAAGGTTTGTTGTAGTTTCCTACAGAAATACATTTTGTGTGTCTTTGCTAGATTTCTTTATGAACCTTTCTTGCTCAAAACTCCACACTTTTTTCATCTTAAACCCCATTTTCCTATGGTAATGTGTGTACGTGACTGATGAGAACAAGAATCTGTGATATCTGTCCAGTATTGAGTGAGAATTCTGTGAACTGGACTGCAATCTAATCCTGTGGGGCAGTTTGGTCCACTAAAAGTTGTGTTGCAGACCCAGATTACTATTCTGTGTCTGACAACATTTTGGATAGGATCCCTACAGAGTTAGACCTTTTAGTTAAGAGTAGAATCTTCTTTGTTTAACCAGAAATAGCTCTGAAATCACTATCTCTAAACTCTTCCATCTCTGTTATCAATGTTTTGTTTTTTTTTACGTTTCTTACGTTTTTGTCCCTTTTTTCAACACTTTTGGCGCATTTTTTCGATATTTGCCACTTTTTTGACGTTTTTAACACTATGTAACACTAAATTATTAACTTTAGTTTTACAGTTATTTTTTGGAATTCATGGTCAATAAACCTCATTTATAGGAAATTATACCTAATGTTTGAGTTAGAAAAGCAGAAATTAGGAATTATTTAGATTAAAATTAAAGGAATGGATGTTGTTGGAGGATCACAGACTGGAATGTGTCAACTTTTACTCAATATTATTTCCAAACCACTTCAATGTTGTTGTTTTTTCAAATGCTATAAAATTGAATAAGACACCCCAAAATTAATGAAAATAGAGATTTGTACTTGCCAAAGAGCGTTGTGTGGAATCAGTCATGTTATTTTGGTTATTTAAAAAGAACATTGATATAGGAAAACGGGTCAGTTTGACCCAAGGACAACATGAGGGTTAAAAGGCGGATCTTACTCTTTAACAGAAAGGTAGACCTCCTCAGAAATCCTTTCTGCAATGTTGTCAGACACTGACAGACCAATAATCTGAGCCTGTCACGTTGTTGGACGTAAATTGAAGATGCACACTTGACCATTACAATTGCACATACTTCTATATAATACTTGACCAATGTCAAAGATTGTTGTTCCCATGAGTCACAGACACCAGAACATAGGAAAATAGGGTCCAGGTTGAAAAAAAACGAAGTTGCCCTTTAATGTGAACTTGAATGTACTGTATACTTCATCCTGCCTCCTGTCACATTCTATCATTCTTGACCTGGAAACAACACTTGAAAAATAAATCATACATAAAGATGCATTTGGTAGCTGCTGTGGAGCTTATGATGACTATGATTACAGGGTCTTCATTTAATTGTTGCTGGATTGGGCTGGGTATGGTTTATTGATACCTTAAGGGTACTAGTATTGTAAAAACGATGCAAGGGTACTCCGAAGAAAAATTCCTCGTATGTGTCCTCAGACCTGGCAAATAAAGCTGATTCTGATTCTGATAATTCTGACTCTGAAATAATCAATACCCGGCCCTCTTGCTGGAGGAAATTAAAGTAGAGCAAATTAAACAGCTCAAACAAATAGTTATGAGTCATTACAATATAAAAACATTTGAAGACAATACACCAGCAGCTGTGAACACATTCCTTTAAAAAGCATTAAACAAGACCACTTAACTAGAACAAATGTCTAATTTATTGATAGACTCAATATTAGCTGTCTGCAACATTAGCCTTTGGCCAGCAAGGGGCAGCACAGTCACAGTATGGAACAATCTCCCTTTCTTTTCAAACCAGGGAAGGTTTTATTGCACAATTTTTTACAATTCAGTTGCTTTTCTACAACTCATACCCCTCCAGCTTTTTCAACAGTTTCTCCCAATAATAGTCTAATCTTCTCCAGCAGAATTTGTGCATAAGAATAATCCCTCGCCGTTTCTCAGTTACGTTTTGCATCAGTGCCATAGATCCGCACGCATCTTAAATCAAGCCGCTTCAGGTAACCAAAGAGTGGTGCTTTCCTTTGTCCTTTATCATTCAATCAAGTCCCGAGAAAGTAAAATCATCCAGATTGTAGGGAGATCTAAAAAGATAGCATAACGTTTTCTGTTTTATTAATCTTCTTGAGAATCCTAAACTTTTTTGTGACAGCTTGTATATGGAAATATGAAAAACAGAACAACATTTACAGAGAACATGCAAAATGCACACATCAACAAAAGTTAACGTTTCAAAGTTTGTCATCCCAAACACTCAGAGTCCCCGGATATTTTCTTGATTTAAAACTGTAAAAACCAGCAATAAATGTAGCAACATTGCCCATGGTAATAATTATGTTTGAAATGAATTGGAGCCAATGTCAGTGTTTGATTTCCAGTTCTATGTTTAGTCATCTATGCTGCTGATAAAACGCTTGGTAAGATATTATTTTAGTGTCCGACTAGTAGAGAAGCATTATAACTTATATATGTCATCATTGTGCAATAAGGAAACTTTAGATATGCACATGCATTTGTGTTGTAAGAAAAGTGCTTTCCAGCCAGAAATACACTCTTATCTGTGTGTGTGTTTTTATGAAGTGAAATTCATATACATTCAATCTGTGTGGACGTCAGGGAGGTTGCTGGTTGGTTGGCGGATTTTCAAGGGAGTAAGGAAGGACGGAATAAAGGAAGAAAGGAATTAATGAAAGAAGGAAAGCCAACCTGATAAAGGGTAGAAAGTACAGATAAACAGTTATGGTTTGTTCACAGTGCAGCACCTGTATTTCTGACACTTATTTGAGTGCAAGAACTTTGCAGTTGCTGTTACCTGCTATACTGTAATCATGGAACAAAAGGAACTGGAGTGCAATTTGATCATTTAGCAGTCCGTTTAGAAACAAAAGTTCATAGTTATATATAATATAGTAAATATTTGAAGATCAGAAAGACAAATAACAAATCAATTTTTTTGTCTACTGTAGATTTAGATGGACAGTCACTGACTTATCTGGACAATTTTTGTGAGGTAGCATATTAAGATTCATCAATTAAACTATCTTTTGTCATAATTGTAATAATTATTTTAGTTCGGAACATGCCCATCAAATGACCCAGAGCCCACAGTGACTGTACAAGACCTAAAGAGATTCAGTTTAAAATGAACAAAAACAAGAAAGCTGGAAACTGAAAACTCACCATTGCTCCTTAAATCCACACACAAACTATTTGTCCTTAACAACGACCTCCTTTTGTCATTCCAGTGATGATGCGGCATTTACAAAGTACACACAAAACAACCCGCATACAAATGCATACCTGAAAAAAATATACACAAGACTTGTGTCACGTATGCACACCTATCTGAGTCACTTAGGTGCCTTGGGTAGCCTAGGACAAGATGGTACAACAAAACTTAACAAATGTGTGTGAGTGTGTATGTGTGATTCCTGTGGAGTCATGTCACCCAGTTAGTCCAGTTTAGCCATGGAGGAAGGTCAGAAAGAGCACTGGTCCCTTACTTTACTCCGATCTCAACAGGAAAACTCTGACACTCGTCTGATCTCCTGAACTATTTAACAAACAGCCATAGCCCAAGAGCTTATTCCCCACATCGTCTTACAACGTTCACTACACATTCAAATGAGGCCACGCCACTTTAGGAGACAGGAAGTGAGGACTGTTTCATACTATTGGCGCTGCTTGAAATGCTCTATCTTTAGTATAGATGGTCTTTGATCATACCTGCCTATCATTACCATGTAAACATTGACATTCTGGGCATGTTGGCATTTACATCAAGCACTGCCAGCCTCCCAGAGCTGCTAGCGTGGCTCCAAGTGACATGGCACCTCCCTCCTCCTAAGTAATCCCGATAACTGTGTTGGCACTGTTGACCGTGTTAGCACGACTAGCTACATTAGCCTCCCCGGCTCTATCATCTGCACGGCTGCACGTGTCACTACGCGCTAATGTGGTCCTACTGGTCAGTCAGGCCATATCGCATACAATTTCTCTCATTTAAATTGGTTTATTAAAGGTGGAGTTATATTAGCAACTTGTATACAAGGAATAAAGCAAAAGGAGTCCATGACACACTTAGTTGTGGACCACCCTACTTCACCCTGGAGCTCAGGAGAATGGTCCAGACTTCCTACTACAGACAGTTACTGGTTGGGGCCAGGATCTTTTGGCCCCCTGGATGGTGCTCTTAGCGCTCTCCTGGTCCAATGGTTCTTCAATCGCTCCCATTGACAGAATGTTTCCTTTCAGAGAGTTAAATTGTTAATTTCACGTGACTTACCTCAAATCTTGACAAATCCCGTGAAAGCAAGCAGTTGGCCCACCCTATCAGAAGTTTACTTCTCCACCAACACTAGTTCGAAGCTGTCTGTCTTCTAAAGGTGTACAAGTACATTAAAGAATATCAGATTATAATATTGATTTATTTTGTCTTACTGAAACCTGGCTGGGTGATGGAGAATATGTTAGTCTAAATGAATCCTCCCCTCCCAGTCATATTAATACTCACATTCCTCAAGGCACAGGCCGAGGAGGTGGAGTTGCAGCTATCTTAGAGTTTAGTCTACTAATCAGCTCTAATCCTAAACTAAATTGTAGCTCATTTTAAAGTTTTGTTCTTATTCTTTCACACCAAAGTTGGAAATCACTGCAACCAGTTATATTTGTTATAGTGTACCAAGCACCTGGTCCATACTCTAAATTCTTATCTGAATTTGCAGAGTTTTTGTCAAATTTAGTACTTAAAATGGACAAAGTTATAATTGTAGGGGATTTTGTCATATTCACGTGGACGATGAGAATAATAGCCTTAGTACTGCGTTTATCTCTCTATTAGATTCTATTGGCTTCTCTCAAAGTGTTCATCTCACCGTTTTAATCACACCCTCGATCTTGTTCTGGTGTATGGTGTTGAAATTGAACATGTAATAGTGTTCCCACAGAATCCCTTTTTATCTGACCACTGTTTGATAACTTTTGAGTTTATACTGCTGAACTACACGCCATTAGGCCAAACCTTCTATACAAGATGTCTATCTTATAGTGCTGTAGCTAAATTTAAGGATGCGATTCCATAAGCTTTTAATTTATTACCAAGTCACAAAGTAACGGAAGACTCCAATGCTAATTTCATTCCCTCCCAAATTGATCATGTTGTTGACTATCAACAACATGACACTGACTGACACTCAACTCTGTTGCCCCTATAAAGAAGAAGAATATAAAATAAAACCAAGACGGTTAGCTCCATGGTATAACACTGAAACTCGCAAAGTAAAGCAAATGTTGCGGAAACTTTGACACAGAAGATTTGGTATTCCACCAAACTGGAAAAGTCTCGTTTAATTTGGCAAGATAGTCTTAAAACTTATAGGAAGCCCCTCCATAATGCCAGAGCAGCGTACTACTCGTCATTAATAGAGGAAAATAGGAACAACCCCAGGTTTCTTTTCAGCACTGTGGCCAGGCAGATGGAAGGTCACAGCTCTATTGAGCCAAGTATTCACACCTCTTAGTATTAACTATTTTATGAGATTCTTAAATGATAAAATTATAACTATTAGAAGCAAAAGTCACCAAGACCTGCCTTTAACTGGCACTGACTTATCTCTAAACTCAGGGACCTTAGAAACAGCTGTAAAACCAGAAATATGTTTAGACTGCTTTGCTTCACTTGATCTTTATCAATCACCGTCAACCTGCCTCTTAGACCCCATCCCCGACTAGGCTACTTAAAAGAAGTTTTACCCTTGGTCAACACTTCTCTACTAGATATAAAAAATCTGTCTTTATTAACAGGCTATGTACCACAGCACTTTAAAGTAGCTGTAATTAAACCTCTTCTGAAAAAGCCCAACCTTGATGCAGATGTTTTAGCCAACTATAGACCTATGGCTAACCTTCCATTTCTCTTAAAGATTCTTGAGAATGCTGTCATCAAACAGCTGTGTGACTTTCTGCATAGCAACAGAGTTGCATTTAGAGTTCATCATAGCACAGAGACAGCACTTGTGAAAATTACTAATGACCTCCTTATTGCATCAGACAAAGGACTTATCTCTGTACTGGTGTTATTAGATCTTAGTGCTGCATTTGATGCTATTGACCATTATATCCTATTACAGAGACTGGAACATTTAAATTGGCATTAAAGGAACTGCTCTAAGCTGGTTTAAGTCTTATTTATCAGATCAATCTCAGTTTGTACATGTTAACGATGAATTGTCCATGCAGGCCAAAGTTATTCATGGAGTCCCACAAGAATCTGTGCTCGGTCCAATCCTGTTCACTTTATATATGCTTCCTTTAGGCAATATTATCAGAAAACACTCCATAAACTTTCGTTGTTATGCAGATGATACTCAATTATATCTATTGATCAAGCCGGATCAGTTAGCTAAACTTTAAATGTGCCTTCAGGATGTTAAAATCTGGATGACCTGTAATTTTCTAATGTTAAACTCAGCTAAAACTGAAGTTGTTGTTCTAGGGCCCAAGCACCTTATTATTTATTATTAACATTATCCAAAAAGATTGTTACTCTAGATGGCATCACCCTGTCCTCCAGCACCACTGTGATGCCTCACCGTGCCCTGCTATGCCATGAACTACTACAAAGAACTACTACAAACTACTATTGTTTTGTGTTTGTTATTGCCAGTCTTCATTCTAACCCCAACCGGCCCGTCAGACACCGCCTACCAAGAGCCTGGGTCTATCCGAGGTTTCTTCCCAAAGGGGAGTTTTTCCTTGCCACTGTTACACTGTTGCTTGCTCTGGTGGAAACTACTAGAACTGTTGGGTCCTTGTAAATTCTGGAATGTTGTCTAGACCTACTCTATCTGTAAAGTGTCTCGAGATAACTCTTGTTATGAATTGATACTGTAAATAAAATTGAAATTGAAATTGTGAGGAATCTTGGAGTAATCTTTAAACAGGACATGTCGTTTAATTCTCACATAAAGCAAATTTCAAGGACCGCCTTTTTTTACCTACGTAATACTGCTAAACCAGGAATATCCTGTCTAAAAATTATGCGAAAAAATTAGTCCATGCATTTGTAACTTCTAGGCTGGATTACTGCAATTCTTTATTATCAGGTTGCTCGAAAAGGTCCATAAAGACTCTTCAGCTGATCCAGAATGCTGCAGCACTTGTTCTGTTAGGAACCAGGAAAAGAGATCACATCTCTCCTGTTTTGGCTTCTCTGCATTGGCTTCCTGTAAAATCCAGAATATAATTTAAAGTCCTTCTTCTCAGCTACAAAGCTCTTCATGGTCAGGCACCGTCTTATCTTAAAGAGCTCATACCCCTCATCAACTTACTACCCTACCAGAGCACTGCGCTCCCAGAATGCAGGGTTACTTGTAGTTCGTAGAGTCTCTAAAAGTAGAATGGGAGCCAGAGCGTTTAGCTATCAGGCTCCTCTCCTGTGGAACCAGGTTCCAGTTTGGGTTCAGAAGGCAGACACCATCTCCACATTTAAGAGTAGGCTTAAGACTTTCCTCTTTGATAAAGCTTAGAGTTAGAGCTGGCTCAGGAGAGTCCTGAACCATCCCTTAGTTACGCCGCTATAGACCTAGACTGCTGGGGGACTTCCCATGATGCACTGTGCACCTCTCTCTTCCACCTTCTCTCCATCTGTATGCAACTTCATTCCATTAATGCATGTTACTAACTTGACTTCTTCCCTTTCCCGGAGTCTTGTGCTCTTTCGCCCCCAGAGTCTTGTGGTCTCTCGGCCATCTTTTCTCTCCTCCTATTGCTCCCGCAGGTGTTTCTGGCTATGGAGCTGTGGCTGGAGTCACCTGCTGCCTCCATGTTCCTGCTTGACATCCTCTGCTACAATTATTGTTGTCTCTGTCTGTCTGTCTGTCTGTCTGTCTCTCTCTCTCTCTGTCTCTCTCTCTCTCTGTCTCTGTGTCTCTCTCTCAGCCTCAACTGGTTGAGGCAGATGACCTCCCACCCTGAGCCATGGTTCTGTTTGAGATTTCTGCTTCTTTAAGAAGCAGAAATCTCAAACAGAACAGAGCCTCTGTGGCCTAGTGCTTGCTCTTGGCGGGAACCGTTGGGTTTCTGTGAAAAACATCACAGAGTACGGTCTAGACCTGCTCTTTATGAAAAACGCAATGAGATAACTGTTGTTGTGATTTAGCGCCATATAAATAAAATTGAATTGAACTGAATTGAATTGAAAAGAACCTGTGTGCCAGCGTCGGACAACTCAACAGAGGTCCAAATACAACCAGAAAAATCAGGTAGCTTCATGAGCTTTAAACTAATGTTAACGTTGATGTGAGCGGAACAGGTAGGATTAATGAGGAGTCTCAAACGTGAGTGATTTGCCAATGCAAGAGAGTACAGAGACTTTTGTTTTCCACTTCAAGCACTGGAATCGCATGACTGAATGTCAGACTGTATGTCTGTTGCTCCAGCCAGCTTTTCCAGTCGCCCCTGTTTCCCATCACCTTTATACAGAGTAACCTTTGTACAGACTTAACTGTACAGCAAGACAAACAGAGGAAAACCTAAATGCAGCAGGACACTCATTTAAACTGTGTCATCTGTGTAATAATTGTCACAGTTTTATGTGTAATGTGTAAATGCTAACTAATTTGTCGTTAAACTGTCCTGTAACCACATTTTAACATAACATTTCAATTCAATTCAATTTTATTATAGTATCAAATCATAACAAAAGTCTTGAGTTATCTCGAGATAACTTAATAGGTCTAAGCCACACTCTATAATTTACAGATAGAGTAGGTCTGGAGCACACTCTATAATTTACAAAGACCCAACAATTCTAGTAATTCCCCCAAGAGCAAGCAACTAGTCCAACAGTGGTAAGGAAAAACTCCTTTTAGAAAGAAACCTGGGACAGACCCAGGCACTTGGTAGGCGGAGTCTGACTGTGCCGGTTGGGGGCAGTCTGATAAAATAATGCAACCAAATGATTGCACATGCCACACGCAGCCACACAGGAACAGTAGCTTTTAGGAAGCACAATTGGCTGTGAATCACGTAACGTCATCTGAAATACACTAAACCATAATTTAATGGGTTTTGAAAGAAGAGGGTCTACAGCAGCAGTACTAATTTAATTTTAATTTTAATTTTAATTTTAATTTTAATTTTAATTTTAATTTTAATTTTAATTTTAATTTTAATTTTAATTTTAATCTGTTTATTGATCCCCAATGGGGAAATAACAATATACATATATCTTAGGGGTGGCAGTAGCTCAGTCCATAGGGAGTTGGGTTGGGAACCGGAGGGTCACTGGTCACTGGTTCAAATCCCCGTATGGACCCAAAAAGTTGGGAGCGTGGATTGGTGGCTGGAGAGATGCCAGTTCACCTCCTGGGCACTGCCAGGTGCTCTTGAGCAAGGCACCGTACCCCCCCCGACCGCTCAGGGCGCTGGTTCACCTGGCAGCCCACTCACTCTGACATCTCTCCATGTATAGTGCATGTATAGGTCCTGAGCATGTGTGTGTATTTCAGGCCTGTGTGTGAGTACTAACAAAAAGTGTGTACACAGAGTGTAGTGCAGTAATTTCCCCATTGGGGACTAATAAACAAATTATCTTATCTTATCTTATCTTCCTCCACCGGGAGAACCTCAGAGTGAAGACACTCAGTGCTCTGAGAGGGCAGAGCAAATGGAGCCTCCCGTCCTCCGCCGTCACACGCCTGCAGTACCACAGGCCCCAGGACAGTGGACTGCACCTTGGGAATGCAGCCCGGAACCGGGTGCAGGATGTCCCTCACATTACCTGGGGCAAACTCCAGGCATCGTGGAGCAACCGAAAGAGCCTGGAGGTCCCCCACCCTCCTCAGAGAGGTGTTAGCAAGGAGGAAGGCCATCTGCAGGGTCAGGTACTTGGCCTCAGCCGACTCCATGGGTTCGAAGGGGGCCTCAGCCAAAGCTTCTAGAACCACCGCCAGATCACAGGTGGGAATCCTAGGGCGAGTTGCAGGTCTCATCCTCCGGGTCCCACGGAGGAACCGCACGACCAGGGGAAGCCTCCCCAGAGACCCATCCCTCAAAGGGACGTGGAAAGCCGAAATGGCTGCCACGTAAACCTTAAGGGTGGATGGGGAAAGGCCCGCAGAGAAGCGGTCCTGCAGAACCTCCAGCACCTGAACCACCGGGCAGGTAACAGGGTCCAGCATGCTTCCTCTGCACCGGGCAGAGAAGACGTTCCACTTCAGGCCATACATCCTCCGTGTAGACGGGGCCATGGAGCTGAGGTGAGTTTCGACAGCTCCTGCCGTCAGGCATGCCTCTAGGTACTGGGCCCCCTCAAGGGCCAGACCCACAGCCGCCACAGGGCGGGGCAAAGGTGAAGAACCCGGCCTTCTTCCTGGGACAGCAGGTCCCTCCTCAGAGGCCTCAGCCCCTGTCTGGACAGCATGTCCGCACCCTGATTCTGAAGCCCCGGTATAAACATCTCTCTGAGAGAGAGCAGTCTCCGCTGGGACCACAGAAGGATCTGATGCACCAGTCTGCAGAGAGGGCGCGAGCGCAGACCCCCCTGGTGATTCAGATTCAGTCACAAGCCAGAGGATTGAGGAGTCGAGGAGTAGAGGAGTTGAGGAGTCGAGGAATTGTGAGGTCGAGGAGTAAAGGAAGTACAAATTCAGGAAATGGAAAAGGCCCAGGGTGTTGTCCCAATTCCCACAGTGACAATAAATGACTCTTCTTTGTCTGTTTAAAGGTAAATTGTCGCCGCGTTGAGAGTTACCACCACCTGTTGTTGCCTGACATACTATACTGGCTTGTTTGTATACTAACTAGCGGCAGAATAGTGGTACTTATTGAAAAAAATTAGGGCTGAGCAAGTTAACGCGTTAACTAATTAATTAATTAATGCTGACAATGTTGTTATTGCGCGTTAACGCAGTTTTTATTATTTCTTTATTATTGTAAAAGTCTGATGCTCACAGGCTTTGTAAATACTGCAAAGTTGAATTTTCACCCGAGTACTTCCAGTCTGAAATATAACCTTGACAGTTGATACCAGCAAATCATTCAACGAAACCCACAGTGGCGCAAGGCTTTGGCGGAATACGTTAGATGCAGCGAGTGGGTAAGTAGAGGTAAACCAAGGCAAGAGAAGCTAACAGATGCCATAGCGACGTGGATAGCTATAGACTGCAGACCCATTAGGGTTGTGGAGGACATTGGTCTGAGAATCACAACAATGACGGCAGGTATGAGATTCCCTCAACACGCAACTTTAGACTCCCAGTTCTATGAAAAGGAGAGGAATGCAAAAGCGACCACGCTACCAAATGCACCTGCTGTTTCTCTTACTGGGGACTACTGGACTTACTGGGGACTACTGGACTCACTGGGTAACCATAATTATCCCGGAGTTACAGTGCATTTTATTGATGAAAAGTGGGCGCTGCATTCACGTGCTCTGACTGTAATGAAAACAGAGGAGAGACATATTATGCTGAAACATGCGCGGGACACTTTGTTGAAGTTGCACAGCAGTGGAATGTGTCAAATAAAGTCCCCGCGGTTAGGACAGATAGGTCGAATAGATACAAAATATGATCGCTGCTGCGAGCCTTCTGCCTTTTGATCATGCCCCTGCTTTGCTCTGTCACAGTGTCTCTGCTTAACAGCGCTTGGACAGTGTCCCTCAGTGTCTCTGCTTAACAGTGCGTTTGACAATGTCCTTGCAAAGTGCAGAAAAGTTGTGGGGCCCTCTAAACCCAGTCCAGCAGGTGCTGCAGAGTTAGAGCAACAACAGAAGGACGTGGACATAAGAAGGAGTCGCTTATGCAAGACATTCTAACCAGATGGAATTCAACTCTGGACATGATAAACACAATATGTTTAAGTTGAGATGTACACTAAATGTTTTATTTATCTGCTGCCTTATAAATTACATACAAAATTCTGGTAAGTTTTTGCAGAACAAATGTCACGGCATTTTCGTTCATATGGCAGAACATTTAATTAATCACGATTAACCAGGGAAATTATGCGATTAATCGCGATTAAAAATTGTAATCGCTGCCCAGCTCTAAAAAAAATACTTTTAGGGGTTGGCAGCTTCCTCACCGCCATTTTCACAAGTTTGAAAATACGTTACGGAGCAAAGACCTGTTTGTGTTCAGCCATTCACACTCAACATTTTGTCTGCTTTAAGTACAGCATCCAAGTACACGCAGCCCACTTTGTCTGTGTAAACGCACTATGTACTCAAAATAGCAAGTGTAAGTACAGAAGTGCATGATTTGAGACACAGTTAACAAAAAGAAATTCATGGGGAAGGGTGAGGGAGGGGTGAAGGAGGAAAGACATAAAGGATAGGTCTGCCCCCCTTAGCAAATACAGGAGGTGTGTTGTGCGAAGAGTAGACACTTCACTGCTAAGAAGGAAAGTGAAACAACAAGCAATTGATTGGCCTCCTCAGCTCCATCATCCCTCTATCAATCATCCCTGTTTTTCACCGCGTCACTCCTTTCTGCTTTGGACATCTGCTCACAATATGTTTTCTCAAAGTATTGGATCTAAAAAGCCTGATTAACATCAAACATTGAAGAAAGGTAAGACTTTTCAACTTCTCTAGTCTGTTTTTGTGCACAATATACACCAGGCAGAAATATGAAAATGACCTTGTAGTAATCTTGACCTTTGTTATTTTTGTCCTACATGAAAACTTGAACAGAGCTGGTGTCTAACTTGTTGCTTAGTGAATAAATGCTATAATATATTAGCATTATTAATGCATTATATGCATTATACATTATATATAATATAATGCTTACAGGTTGCATAGTTTGATCAGAAAGTGCAGACTGCAAGGAAAGATAAAAGGGGATCCTATTTGTTGTGAAAAGCACAGGAAGTGAAGGGAGGTTGTCATGTTTCATTTGCTACAAACTAACGAGATCTATTTCATCCAAATGTATATGAAGTTTAGTGTATTATTTAAGTGGCACTTGCACAAAAATGTAAAAATAAAAAGTACTCAAGGTGACAGCTATAGTATGATTTGACCAGATTAACTTTAATTTAATAGATTGAGTATTTTTTGCAGCACATGGTAACCTATGTATGTGTGTGTCATGTTTCTTGCTCCTACATTTTAAAACACAACACCAGTCCCTTTCTAAAAAAAATGACTTGTGCTTGGTCATTTATTTTTGATACTTATACTTGGTTTTAATTTGAGAGTCTCCTTGTTTGCCCTTTGACTTTCTGGCTTGTGACTTGTAGGGAAAACTCTTGGCCTGAGTGCAGCTCTGCTCTCAACCAGCTCCAGTTTCACTTTTGCGCCATTATGTTCCAATCCCAGACTGTGTCTGTAAGTCTCCTGTCCTGAAGTGTTTAAAGGGACAGTTCACCCCAAGTCAAAAATACATTTTCCCCAATTACCTGTATTAGTGCTATTCATCAATCTAATATTTGGTATGAGTTGTCCAGAGATGTCTGCCTTTTCTCCATTATAATGGAACCAGATGGACTTGGCTAATGGTGCTCTAATTGGCAAAACAATACATTTGAAAAACTCAGCATCTCTTAGGAAAAAGGTTCTTTGTACCGAACTGCACTATCCCACTGTCTCACTGCACGTAGGGAAGGTACTCATGGACGAGAGGCAAGTGCTCGTGACAGCATGAAAACATGCAATCAACAATAATGGCATCTAAATTGGCTGAGCTAAAGCGTTAGCTAGATCAGGTGATCTAGCAGTGTCGGTTAGCTACAGTTACAGCTCAGCCATGGGGCACAAGCCTTTCATCCATGAGTATGCTTTCTTTTGCACTGTGACACAGTTGACATCTCAACACTGGGCCACTCACACTTAACAACCTCGATAGCAGCACATTCTAACTCCCATCACGTAAAACAAGGACGCTTTGTCAGGAGCCTTTGCAGTGTAGCTGCTGCTCCGCCCGCTGTGTACGAGTTCAGAGTTAGAATGGGTTTGGAACTTCAGGTGAGAGGAAAAATATATCTTTTTGATTTCGGGCTGAGCCGTCCCTTTAAGAGCCATTAAAGTTCTAATTTTAAATCAGTCATGATATTTTAAATCAGTCATGATATTCTCTCAAAACTCATCCTTTGGATGGCATATTTTGGGCACATAATTTTATCTTTCTTTGCACAAAACTTATCATAATCTTTTGGGTTTAAAGCTTGTAAATTCTCTGACATCAGTGATTTTAGTGCTCTTCAAACTGTTGACATGGCAAATCTCCTGTTACTCAGAATTAATAAAGATTTGTTGTTTCACAGGGTTCAAGTCAGCTGCAGGACAAAACTGCCTGTGGCCTGTGAACTCAGTTACTGGTTTTAGTGCAGTATCATGGTTTCAATTCCCCATCTGCCAGTTTAAACGAGCAGAATTTTTATCAAAAATAATCCAGTGAGATTATGTTTAATAATTACATTTTTTGATCCCCAGGGGGAAATTACATGTTTTTCACTCTGTTGTTAGAAAACACTCCACACAGGACCGAAACACACACTCATGCTCACGTCCTTTACATGCATGTTAAGATGTCAGGGGGAGGGGCTGCGACTGCTGGACAGGCGCCGAGAGCAGTTGGAGTGTGGTGCCTTGCGCAGGAGCACCTTGGCAGTTTTTAGGAGTTGAATTGGCACCTATCCAGCTACCAGGCCACACTCTGTGCTTTTATCTGCATGGGGACTTGAACCAGCAACCCCATGGTTCCCAACCCACAGATGCATGCACATGATGCTGAGGAGCAGAAGTGCTCTGGGAACTGGTGCAGTCACTGAGAAGAACTGAAAGTGGATTAGACTGTCTCCATGTTGGGTGTGGCACATTTGTTCTTAACTGTTCTTTTCATGGGATTTTTCAACAACAAGCGCAAGAAAGTCACTATCTTAAGACAAGCTTTTTGGATAAGAAATATGGGCTAAAGGTAAACTATTTTTCTCCAATGAGAGTATTCCACACTAACTTCCAACATAATAATGCAACGCTTTTCAAATTATCAGAAAAGAAACCGCTGTTATTTAACAATCAGTTAAAGGCGCATAATAAACTGAGAAGGGTGTATCCACACATTTGTAAAGAGCAGGTGGAGGAAGTATTCAGATCCTTTACCAAAATACTAATACCACACTGTAAAAGTCCTGCACTGATTAGTAAAAGTATCTAAGTACAACGATTATCAAAATAACAATTCTGCACTGTCATGCTGATGGAAGGAGACCCTCCATTTACATCACTTTGACCTCTGATCTACATCCACATAGTATCTGTGAAGTAAGAACAGCTGCTGACATTTTGACTTGGATGCTACGTGACTCCTGTGCTGCACATGAAACCCAAAACTTTGCGGTGATTCCCCTCAGAGAAGAGCATGGATGTATTATAATAACTGGATACTGGAACTTAAAATACGGCAAAAACGTTTTAAGCTTCCAGGGTTACTTCCATGATATGCGGCCCAATGAATATCTGCAGTAGTGTTTCCCCCCGCTGGCCCCACCCAGGAGGTCCACAGCACAGCACTTGGTGTTGAGTGAGATTTCAATCAGCCTTAGCATGTGAAGAGTCACCCAAGTATGAAATATTTGCCTCGCTTTTTTGGTTCCTTTTTTTTGGTGTATAAATAAAAAATTTGCTACACTAGCCATAAAATCTTTATCTATTAACCAAGACTCTTGTCTCTCTAAGACATTTTAAGTGTGTTATATTTTGCAGACAAATCTCTTCAATACAAGACAGTTTGTCCTGTCTCTTATCTCTAGGTATTTTTGCAAATGCAAAAAGCTTTTGTGTCACAAATGTCCCAACAACCACAACTGAATTATTATGGATTAAAAAATGAACATGTTCATTTTAAGGACACAGCTGACGCTCAAGCACAGCAGCTAAATGTGTTTTTCCAGCACAAACAAGGAACTCAAACCCAAACTGGAGCAGCAAGGTTTTCACAACAGAACCATGAACCCTGGAACCGCAAGCTAATCTTATCGGTAAAAATAATTGACCCATTGCTTGCATAAAAGCTTAAAAATCACCAGACACTCCATGGCCATAGATTTCAACACCAAATCAAATATTTTGAGTGTTACCGTCACCCAAAAAAGTAACTTTTATCTTAAACTAACAGGGCTGCGCTGACTGAAGTAGGACAGGAGAGACCTCCACAAACAGCCCATGGGTTGTTGACTTTGACTTCAGCAAACATCTGTTCAATCCTGTTTTAAAGGTTGGTTCGGATTCACATTAACACTAACTAACTAACTGATCGAGGCAGCGGTAGACCAAAAAGTCCAGTGTTAAAATTACTGTTTTGTCTGGTTGCTTTGAAGAATGTATCACATGCATTGATCTATTTGTGTTAGTAGCCATAATGGAAACGTTGACCGCCACCTATTGATTTCCTAATTTTTGTATTGTTAAAATGGGTTTAATCTTATTTTGTTGTGGAGCTGCATAAAGTAGGCATTTGACTAACGATTATTTTTTCATTGTCAATTATTCTGTTGATTATACTTTTTTTTATTGATTACTTGTTTGGTCTAAAAAATTTGGTGAAAAATATGGATCACTGTTTCCCAAAGCCCAGGATGACATTGTTACATGTCTTGTTTTGTCCACAACTCAAAGATATTAAGCTTACAGTCCCAGAGGAGAGAAGAAACTAGAACAATATTCACACTTAACAAGCTGACATCAGAGAATTCTTTTTTTTTTTAAATTAAATTACTGATCTAATAGTTGACAGCTAATGGATAACAGTAATCTCCCCTCCAACCCCTCAACAGTGACAGAACATTGGCCTTTGAAAAACCCAGAATACTACAAAAATAAAGGTAAAAAGATGAAAATATTCTATGTAAAAATATAGCATACATTTAAATGATTTAGATAGTATTCAATGAAGACAATGGCAGAACATGTTTTTGTCTCTTTAAAGATTATCATTTGGACAATTGTAGACAGGAAACGGGGAGAGAGAGGGGGAATGACATGTAGCAAAGGGCCGCAGGTTGGAAACAACACAGGCCTTCTGTGGTAAGGACTGAGTCTTAGTACACAAGGCGCACGCTCAACCAGGCGAGCTACCAGGAATCATGGAAATTTGATTGTAAACGGGCTGAAGCATGAAAATAAAACTAGGCACTCCTAACTTTTTTTTCATGTCATGTTAATTATTTCTAAGCCAACTGGAAACACATTAAACAAAGATGATCTGTTGACTTTGGACCTGTGACAGATCCTCCAGGAACTGTCAGAAGTGGCAAATGGGAGAATGTGTATGATAATAATGGAAATGCCAAAAATGGGGCAACTTCTAGGTCACCTGGACTGTGTTTTACCCCCCCCCCCCCCCCCTTTCCCCCCGCACACATATACACACACACCCACACACAAAATCTAATAATAGCAGAATCAGGGTTCCAGGTGGCAGGTTGTACAAACAAATTGGTTGCTGTGTTTGCAAGGTTGGACATGCAGCTCATCTTAGAGTGTACAGCCTGTCCTTTCACCACGTCTCTGTCTTCGCCCTCTGACGCTCTTCTTTGGATTGTTATCTCTGTGCAAATTCAACTTTCTGTTTTAATTTAAAAGCACGTACTGATGCTATACTGTATGTACAAGGTTCAGCTTTATTGTTAAAACATAAAAAGGAAAACTAAATTCTATTCATAAGTTGTGCAGATATACGAATATTATGTACATAGAACTTATGCAGTAAATATTAATCTTTTTTTAACAAATGGAAACGAGATTTGGATTCTCTCAATAAGTTAGAGCTGAAACAACTAGTCCATGCCCCAAAAAAGTAACAAGACATATATAAGGTAATTCAACAATTTATTCGTTTAACAAACAGGAGCGCCAGTAGCGTGTGGAAGAACCATACACAGCCACAACAGCCTACCATGGGGGGGGGCATGCTGGGAACACACTGCTGTGGGATGACGTCCCATCCTTCCACCAGCATTAGTCTAAAGTCAGCTAATTTGGTTGTGTTTGTCTCTCTGGCACCAACAGCTGATCAGCTGCTCAACAGCTTGATGGAGTCAGGATTGCCATCCCTCATCTCCACTCCCACATTCTGGAGGTAGTCTCAGATCTGGAGAGAGTCTGTGGGGATGAGCATTGTCAACTTGGAGGACAGAGTTCGGTCCCTGACTGTGGAGATGTGGGATTGCCACTAGTTGCAGAATTTCTACTCAATATCTCTCTGCATTGAGAAGGGCCCACAATTGCTCAATAGCAACAGCAAGGAAAAGCTGTTTGGCATTGTAAGAGAAACCTTTCTCTTTTTTAAAGATCTCTAAACACAAAATTTGTTCACATGCAACTGCTGTTAAGCTGATTCATTAATGAAAACCCCTGTCTGAGTCATCTGCTGAAACTGTTAACTGGACTGACGACATTGGACAGCTTTGAGGTCTGACTTGAGCTTAGTCATGCCCTCTCTCACTCTTTCTCTCTTTCCTCCTCTCTCTTTCTCCCTCTCTTTCTCTCTCTCCCCCCCCACCCCCTTCTATCTCTCTTTCTCTCTCTGTCTCTAGCATGCTGGCCCTATAGGTCAGCAACACCACACAACACACCATGACCAGCGTCAACTCTCCAGCCTGTCTGCTCGCCCGCAACCACTTCTACAGAAGTATGCATTGCACACGCACACGCACACGCACACACACACACACACACACACACACACAGACACACACACACACACACACTTTATTTTTAAAATGGAACTATTATATAGCATTTTCAGGTTCATATATACATGTGTTTACATGCTTTACTGTTCCAAAAACACTTCAGTATTGCCTGGCTGGAGCAGAGGACCAATCAGAGAAGGCCGGCTTGGCGTTACGTGACACCTAGCCGGGAGGAGAAAAAACTGTTGAAACCTGAGAGCTCAGAAAAGTTGGAAACGTTTTAGCTCACGGGGATTTCTCTAAAAATATGTTTACCTTGTTATTTGCTTCTGCCATGTTTAACATGCAAATCTGACATTGTAACATTGTGGATATGACAGAAAGTACGGAAAAGCTTAATATGTCCACTTTAAAGAGGCAAATATTTGAATGAGAAAAAAGGTTAGATGTTGCATGTGATCACGTTTTTTAGAAAACTGTAGTGACCTTTTGACCTTTGAATTTGCTGAAAGAACTTTGCTTTCCTCCAGGAAAAATGATATCTTGTTATTTGATGTTGTTATAACGGTCTTAAATGTCATTCTTGACATTCTTTAAAAGGTCTTGAAATTGACCTGGTGAAATCTTCAGAAACTCTGCAAGTAAAATTAAGAACATGTTTTATAGGAAGTTTTGGTTTCATTGGCCGTTTAAAAAAAAGGATTGGCCCAATCACAATATTTATTTACAATAACTTCCTGCGTCCCCCTACTATTTAACGGCCCTGAGCAAATGGGGACGAGTAACATCAGGATCTACTCTCATCTACATCTAAAATGCTTGTTTGATGCTTTCATATGTCAACACTTTAACTAATGTTTGCGTCAAAAGATAATTAATGATACCGGTTGGGCCACAGACTAAAGACATTTTTCTATGGAGTTTCAGAGCAACAAAAAAATGTTAAAATTGAAAATTGATTTGAATCATGACCTTAAAATCAATAGTCAAATCAAATTTCAGATTTGAAAATTCATGAACCCCCTAAGATCAAATGATTAACTGGAAATTAACAAGATAATAGGCACGTTAATAAATACCAAAAATAGTCATAATTTCTGCAGACACTGTTCCTGGAAAGATGACAAAGTCTTTTAAAATGTTGTATTGCAATACTGTAAACAGAACAAAAAGAGACACACACACACACACACACACACACACACACACACATAACACTGAATCAGCAGAGTGGAAACAGAGCTCAGGTTCGGCTTTGTGTTGCGCTCCACATGACTCTCCCTTTCTGAATACTTTGTTGTCACATTGTGGGTTTGCATGAGTTCACAGACAAAGAAAATGTAGTAAATGATTAGTGTACAGATTTTTGCTTGCGCAGAGTTCCCCAGGATTAACTTAAATCTCCTTGAGTCAAATAAGAGTGTAGTGCTAGTCTTTCTCTCTCTCTTTCTCTCTCTCTCTCTCAGACTTGCCACCCAGTCCAGAGGAGATAAAGCCTGTGTTCAGATGTCAGAAGGACTCTGTCCGACACAAACAGAGACAAGTCACCTTCTGGGTTGCCATGGCAACGCCTCCTGGTGACTCACGCATGCATGTACATACACAGTACACGTATTAAGGAAGGTTTTCTACTCAACTTTGAAACGTGGCTGGAGTGATTTGATTCAATTCAGCTACCAACGTATTGCTGAGGTATTGCTGATGTTGATCCTTCCAGTTCATCCCACACGTAATGTTGTCATGGAGCTCAGAGCTCTGTGCAGGCCAGTCAAGGTCACCACAGCAAACTGGGAACACCATCAATTTAGAATGAAAACCTGAAAACAAACATAATGCTTCCAGCATTGGCTGTTAGTTTCACAGAGGCATGAAATGTGTTGTATTAGCTACTTCTCCATGGTCAGTGTGTTAGCTACAGTAGATGCGGGGTAAGTTTGTAGGAGCAGGCAGGAGTACAAACACAGAAGCTTAGTAATGTCCTGCTTGTAGACGGGGACAACGGCTCAACACATTTTACACACTAAAAACATCTGTATCAGTTTAAGTGGACACTATATTTAGAATATTTTCAGCCCTTGCTGTCAGACAGCTCTGTACAACAAGGAACTGAAGCTGTTATTGCTTCTCTCTGTTTTCTTTCCTTTTTTTTAAGAATGCAAATATGCATAGTCAATAACATGTTAGACCACAGTTGAGTGAAACTAATGAGAGCTAGAATAAGAATATAGTCTCTGATCACTCTGATACACTTCTTTCTTAGCCGTTATCTCAGCTCTCTTCACAGCCACCAGACTCCTTTGATAAAAACCTTGTAGAACACGATGGGAGTTTATGTTCTACCGCTGCTTCCATTACCCCCCCTAAACTGTATCTAACGCGCTGATTGTAAATGAGTATCTCAGACAGCCACACCTCAGAAAATCTGAACTATCCCTTTAAGCAATTAGCTGATGCACCATCAAGCTGATGCATCTTATGAAGGTGGTTTCTTTAACAATCACACACATTTATTATATATATATATATATATATATATATATATATATATATATATATATATATATATATATATAAACTATCATACTATATACAGTATATGCAGTCTGTATATAGAGCCCATATGATACTTTCTTTTTTAAATTCTCAACCCTTTGTGTTTCTCTTTTTTTGCAGGATCCCCAGGTAACACTGTCACCAAAGGATTGTGGGTCCACATCGTCCTGGGTTCTTCTTCTTCTCTTCACTTCTCCACCTCCAAACCAACCAGCCCTGCGGGCCGGGGCATCAAGTAGAAGGAAACAAGCGCACGTCATTGGTTCATAGACTAAAAGGAAGTTGAGAAATCAGGACCCGTTAACGTCCTCATTTCTTAGCACTGTTGGCTGCTCAGCCTGAGTAAAATGCACAAATGACTTGATTTCCAAGTCAAAAAAACACGTCACTGTTGATTTCAAAGCCTGTTAATGCAGTGAAGCATTATGATTGCAATGTGAAACAGGAGGCCCCAAGTGGAGTCAAACGTTGCCAAATCTCACCAAAACGTCAACTTACATGTTACATGTTAACTACTTGTAGCTCTTTCTTGGAGCAGGTTAAATTGGTCAGGAACGTAACTGAAATGTGGGAACTAATCATTGTAGTGGGTTGTATTCAGGTGAGAATTCAGGAGTTTATGTTTTGTAAGACTGTTTGTAGCGAGTGATTATAACTCCTGGCTAAAGTTATATATACAGGTACTGAGGATAATAAATAGATTATAGGATTCTTCCCTGATTCACTGATATGTGTATTCATATTACATTTTTAGTTGGTGCTACTATAGAAGAAGAAAAAACCCTGCTCATCTCTGACATGTCCCGAAGGAACCAGCAGTATTTGTGGCAGAAAAGAAAAGTTGGGTGTTTTCATCGTTCATTGCATTAACCTGTTTATGTATCCCCAGTTGGTGCATTCCTGTTTTCTCTCTTAAGTAATCAGCAGATTTCCATATTTGGATTATAGCCTTTACAGGGCTGCCAACTTTCCCCCAAACCTTGGAGTGAGATTTTGGGGGGCCAACCGATATTTTGCCGCTTACAAAGCAAT
>NC_048413.1:4841360-4850221 GCF_013103735.1 Etheostoma cragini | reverse complement strand
TTATTTACAGTTACATTTAGAGATGCACAGAGGTTAAAGATGCACAATAGTGGCCCAACGTTGCAGTATTGTATATATTGTATAGTATAGCTCAGATGTGTTTCATCAGATTTCTGCTCATGTTTACAATTTTGTGCATATCCAAAATATAAATCCTCCCATCTGTTGTCCGAGATTTGGAGAGTTGTAATATAGTCTGCTCTGCATGTCATTGCTCCGCCGATTTGGTAGTAGCTCACTCAGACCGTCTGACAGACACAAGGGCCCATTTGGGTCTCTGACAGAGTTTAGAAGTGGCTGTTCGCCGCTCTTTCCGGAGGTCTACGCACGGATGCAACGCGCCCCAGCCCACAGCAGAGCGGGTCCACTAAAATGAACTGAAGCTGCTACACTACCAGCCGCGCTGCTCACCTCTATCTTTAAAGAGAGAGAAGACACGAAGCGACGGACGGGTCTGTGATACTCAGAGCACATACCTGAAGACGGGGAAGTGCACCTGGGATGGCTCGTGAAAAAAAGGTTCTCATTTAGCGATAAGTTGAAAATTCCACAGACAGGGAGCGCTCTTGAACCCCTCACAATCTATGAAAGCACAACTAGTCGATCACGAGTGCAGGTAGATGTAGGCTATAGATAAACTCATCTTTCAGAAATTTGACCGACCGGGGTTGACACTTCAGCGTGAGAAATCTGGGGTGTGGCGTGTGAGCGTGTGAAACCAGTCAAATGCGTGTGTCTCACGGCCAATGCGTTTGAGTTGGCAGCCCTGCCTTTATAATAATATCTGACATTTCCCCTGAAACATCTTACGCCTACCATCCACTAGAAGACTCTGAACAACAGACTTTGTAAGAACTAAAGTGTGACACCATCTCCCATCTAACGTCAAAGACTGTCATCACATGTTACTTAAGACCGGTGGTCTTTAGGGTCACCATTGCAAGACCACAACTAGATTAGTGTTGAAACATATAACCAAGCTATCCAGCTATCGGTAGCATCAGCTAGTAGCAGTAGTTAGCCTGTGCCTATGTTAATGTAACTAGCATGTTAGTTAGTAGGCTAGTGATTAGCCTGTGTCTATGTTAATGTTTACTAGCATGTCACTTAATAGTAATTAGCCTTTGTCAATGTTAATGTTAAATAGCATGTTAGTTAGCAGTAATTAGCCTGTGCCTATGTTAATGTTAACTAGCATGTTAGTTAGTATTACTTAGCGTATGTTAATGTTAACTAGCATGTTACTTAGCTGTAATTATTAACATGTTAGCAGTAATTAACCTTTTGCCTATGTTCCAATCCAATATAATCTACATAATTTCTATAGCACATTTAACAAACACAAAGTTACCAAAGTGCTGCACAGAAAACCCAAACATACAAAAAACATTAATATAAAATATTGTAAAACCAAATTAAGAGCATCGGGTTTAAAAAATAAAATAAAAAATAGATAAAATGAATAAATACTAAAATACAGTAAAACATTAAGTGACATCAGAGGACAACACAACTCACATGGAGTTTATGTTAACTAGCATGTTAGTTAGCAGTACTTAGCCGGTGCCTATGTTCATGTTAACTAGCATATTTCTTAGCAATAATCAGCCTGGCCTATGTTAATGTTAACCAGCATGTTAGTTAGCAGTAATTAGCCTGTGCCTATGTTAATGTTAACTAGCATGTTAGTTAGCAGTAATTATCCTGTGCATATGTTAATTTTAACTATCAAGTTAGCTGGCAGTAATTAGCCTGTGCCTGCGTTAGTGTTAACTAGCAGTAATTAGCCTGTGCCTATGTTATCGCCCAACATGTACCTACGCTCTAATAATAATAGGTAATATTCAAATAATTACAAAAATAACATGAAGTTATAGTGAGAATAATTCTTAACACTATATTGACCATCATTACCAGCAGGGAGGCAAACACATGTTGAGAACCAAAAGGAGGATAGGGTGGTGATTGAGATCTGGACAAGAAAAGATTAGAAAAGTTGCCACCTTCACTCCCACTTCTCGATGACCCTGTAAAAACTGCAGCGTAAACCCTCTTTTCACCCTTTCAACACTGTCATGCAGAGGGGCCAATGCAGCATTGTTTCTTTTCTCTGTTTCATAGAGACACAGAGAGAGATCGAGGGGGGGGGGGGGGGGGGGGGGGGGGGGGGGGGGGGGGGGGAACAGGGGAGCATGTTGCTAACATAAACCCATTTTACAGTTGAGTGGCAAAATCCTTGCGTCAGGATTTTTGCTGCAGTCCAGTCAGCAGGGAGAGTTCTCTCCACATGTCAGACAACTTGTCTGTAAGAAGATAAAGGGGGGAGGTTAGTTGATTTCTGCTTCCTGCATTGTCTTCACCTCAACTGTATGCATGGTGGGCCTCTGTGTGATGCCCACCCCATTTGGATATAAACTTGAGATTTGGCAGTTGTTTTGCTGAATAGATATATAGAAGCATGGAGAGTTAATTGCTCAGATGGGTGTTTTAATTGATTGAATTCAGCTTTATTTAGTACCTGTGAAGCGAATTTTAAGCAGCAGTTCACCACCCAGGTTAACAGATAACACTGTTAATTAAAACTCATTGCTTTGAATTAAAATCTTTTCCTAATATTTGTCTCAATATTAGACAAGCATTTGGAGAAAAGTAAGATCAGTTTAATGACCAAAAGGCTTATATTACAGAAAATGTAATTATGTAGGTGATGAACAAGACATGGGCCTACATAAATTCCTTGTTTACAGTAATGTTTTTTTTTTTCCAACAAGTGTGTTTATTCATTTTAGAGAAGATAATCACACTACCTAGATAACAAATTATACAGGTGCAAATCAGAACTGACACAGTAAGGCTTTTCTTCAATAAAATAAACATAAACATGAAGGGGCTGTAACATGCAATAGTTTTCACAGTAGGTCACCATAAAAGATCCTTAAAAAATCCCGTGTTCCAAAAGTTAACCTGTCCTGGAGTTGGCCTGAAGCAAAAAGCACTGCAAATAAAACTAAGCAAAGACGAGAAGACTTAATACATAGCAATACTCATTTGTTGATGGTTGATATATACGGAGAGCATGCCTCCAATGCTTTCCTCCCCTCTAAGAACACCATAAAAGATCTCCACATCTGGTCAAAGACAAGATATTTACCCTTTCATGTAAAAGTGAGTTTTTCCAATGCAAGACAGTCTGACAGTCCTGTGAGCCAGACATTAGCACTTGGTTTGATAGTGGATTTACAAGATTTAGCTATGGTATATTCAGCTTGTAAGGTGCAGAGATTGATCATAGGTTTCTTTGCCTTACTGAGATTATGATTCATGGGAAAAATGCCAAAGATGCACAGTCTATGTTTGGCGTCTATAATAGCCTCATCCCTGCGACATGTAAAATCATATCCATCACTTCACTCCAAAAAGACCCATTGGCAGCGACATAACGTGCCCTTTCTACCACATTTGTGTATCTGGATTGTTGGGGCTGAGTTTATTTAACTGAGTTGGCGTTATATAAGTTCTCATTATCCATTCATACTGAAGTAACTTAAAATGGGTATTTTTTGTTTGTGTTGTAGATTTTAAGCAAATCTTCTGCCAGTCCTCAGTTGAGATTGCAGAGTGTAAATCTTCACACCATGCCAATCTTTTACTCTCTGCGGTGACCTTTGATCCCCCCACGAGTATTTCATAAAAACTTGACGTCACTCCCCTCTTAGGATGTGGCTTTGTTGCTATTTCTTCAATACAGCTAACGATTTCTGTAATATCTTTAATATATAGCTTCTTATCTGCACGTATTTAAAAAAAATGTTTTGGTCGGATGTCCTACTTTTGTCTCAAATCTTCAAATGACATGAGAATGTTGTTGTTAAATAAATCTGCAATTTTACTTAGGCCTTTGTCTGTCCAAGATTTGAAGCCAAAATCTTGTTTGCCAGGAGTAAAAGCACTGTTACCCCATATTGGTGTAAATTGAGATATCACAGTTATCTCACCAGTATGTTTATGAACCTCATACCATACCATAATCGAGTTTTTAACAAAGGTATTATGCGTTGATGCTTTTAGTTCTTTTAATTTAGCTGAATTTAAATATGAATTGAGTGGTAGAGGAGATGTCATGTTTCTTTTCAAACTAATCCAGAAATGTGGCGTTTCTTGTGAGAACCAACAAGAGGCAGTAGTAAGTTGGGCGGTACCATTGGAGGTTTGGGAGTTTCAAGCCTCCTCTATCATAGGGAGATAAAGCATAGAAAAACAAAGTCAAGCCTGTCTGTTGTTCCAAATGAAATTACAAAACATGCTTTTTTTAAAAATCTTTGAAAAAAATTAATAAGAGGACCAAGAGGAATGGAATGAAAGAGGTAAAGAAATTTTGGAAGAACATTCATTTTAATTAAATTGATACACCCTATCATGTAAATTGGTAACGTGAACCATCTATTAATAGATTCATAAACCGACTCTATTACTGTATTATAATTTCCCTCTACTAAATCATCAATTTTAGGGGTAATTCTAATACCAAGATAAATCAGTCTAATTTATTTTAATGCCAGTAATATTTAGATTACTCCTAATGGCAATAGCTAAGGGCTCAATTGCCTACACAAACAGAAGAGGTGAAAGGGGACATCCTTGGCGTGTGCCTCTCGAAAGCTCGAAAGGTTTGGATATATAATTGTTAGTTAATACTGATGCAACCAAATTATTATACAAAACTTTAATCCAATTAGAAAAGTAATTACCTCAGCCAAAACGCGCAAGTGCTTCGTGGAGATAATGCTCTACCCGATCAAATGCTTTCTCTGCATCCAACCCTGATATAATGATTTTGCTTGAGCCCATTCATAACCTGTTACACTTTAACTAGTTTCTTTAGGTCTCTGACATTCCAGGAGATTATCTTAAGGTATACATTTTTATCTATGTATTAATGCTGTGATTATGGCATGGCCCTGTTGATAACATTTTGCCTTTCCTTTTTAAATTTCAACAAAGAGAACATTAAACACTTGTAACCCTCCCGGCCCCCTGTGAACTAAGTTACACAGATACCCCTCCCCTGTTGTAGCGACTTCGTTATGTTCACTGATCCTTTAAAAGGAGCCAGCAAAATAAACAAAATGTTCCAACTAAACTATATACAGTAGGTAAATTGCTTCGACCCTGTAGATATTGACATATCATCGAGCTCACCCTCGTGTCAAATGTGCACGTGTAAACAACCAAATTAAATATTCTTGTGTTCAGAATATACAATCTGTAAGCATTGTGGCAATATTCTTAGCTGTCCCTCTAAGTAATATAGGTGTGTTTAATATTGTGATTCTTGTGATGGCTTAGCATTCATAATGCCAGTCGCTGTTCACCCGTCTTTCTACTGACAAACCGCTGAATGAAGACTTCCATCTCCTCTGGTCTGTGGAACATGTGTCTGCTGCCCTCGTGAAAGATCCTCATCTTTGCTGGAAATTTAAGTCCAGGTCTTATTCCCAGAGCTTCTGCTTCACACCGTTATATTGTCTCTGTTGTTTCTGTACCTCCACAAACAGTTCTGGAAAGAACATGACTGGGTGCTCAAGATACATCACTTTTCCTTTTTGTCGCATTACTCAAACTTTGTCTTGATAGTTAAATTTAAAGACAAGTGTGCTCGGACCTTGTCATCCGGGCAGCCGGTGGGGCTCGGAAACGTGTCCGGTCCGAGGATCTCCGGCAACCAGGTTTGAAGGAATGCTATCGCTGAAATGTCATCTTCAGCTTTACCAATGCGGGTTTCTGCTGACATTTGCCTCTCGCAACAGAACAGAGAAGTCAGCTCTCAGTAAATAAATGGCGGCTAAAATGTTAGCCCCCTCGGCTAGGTGGCCTGCCTTAGCATCCTCTGAGTCTACCTTGCCATCCACCGAGGCTTGGTCCATGCTAGCATCGTCGTCCTGGCCACCTGTTGCCATTGTAATCTGATTGGCAGTTATCTTTTTCTGCATTTTTATTCACAACATGAACAATAAGCGTTTATTAAACTAAACTAGTTGGTTAAGGGTTGATTTGGCGAGATGGAAGTGCTAAAAGGGCGTACAGGATTGGAGCTCAAAAACCTGCCGCCTTTCAGGTAACTGGAAGTCCCATGTTTACTGTAATATTACCCTTAAAGTAGTCTCTATCAGGGATGTTTCATTTCTCGGAATGTTCTGGTGCTGCCAGAAATTCCGCCTGATGTCCCTCTTTTAGGCCACATGTCTGTCCCCGTCCTCTGTCTCTGTCTTGGCGTTCTAACCTCCGTCCCCGTCCTCTGTCTGTATTGGAATTCTAACCTTTGTCCCCGTCCTCTGTCTCTGTGACGGCGTTATAACTTCAGTCCCCTTCCTCTGTCTCTTTGATTGCATTCTAACCTCCGTCCCCATCCTCTGTCTCTGTGTTGGCGTTCTAACCTCCATCCCCGTCCTCTGTCTCTGTGTTGGAATTCTAACCTCCGTCCCCGTCCTCTGTCTCTGTGATGGCGTTCTAACCTCCGTCCCCATCCTCTGTCTCTGTGTTGGCGATCTAACCTCCATCTCCGTCCTCTGTCTCTGTGATGGCGTTCTAACTTCCGTCCCCTTCCTCTGTCTCTGTGATGGCATTCTAACCTCCGTCCCCGTCCTCTGTCTCTGTGTTGGCGTTCTAACCTCCGTCCCATTCGTCTTTCTCTGTGTTGGCGTTCTAACCTCTGTCCCCTTCCTCTGTCTATGTGTTAGCGTTCTAACCTCCGTCCCCATCCTCGGTCACTGTGATGGCGCTCCAACCTCCGTCCTCGGTCTCTGTGTTGGCGTTCTAACCTCCGTCCCTGTCCTCTGTCTCTGTGATGGCGTTCTAACCTCCGTCCCCCTTCCTCTGTCCTTGTGTTGGTGTTCTAACCTCCATCCCTGTCCTCTGTCCAGACAGCTAGCTAGACTATCTGTCCAATCTGAGAACTATGGTTACCTGGTCGTCCGATCTCTGCAGGGTAAATCCAGACAGCTAGCTAGACTATCTGTCCATGTTTTCTGTTGACAACTAAAACTACTTCTGAACGTAAACATGTTCCACAAAAACAACTTCCTTCCTGAGACTATTTAGCAGAGGCACCGTGGCTCTTCCTTTTTTCTTCTTCTTCTAGTCTGTAAAAAAAGCAATGTCTGTTGCCTTGCTCGTTAGCGACAACTCTGTTCAGGAGAAGACTGCAACTAGTGTTGCGACCACAACACGCGAGTTACGGCGCTCCCATGACGTCACACTGTGACTGCGACATGACGGGGACGCTTTAGTAATTTTACCTTGCGCCGTGAATCAAATCCCTGCATCAACGTTAACCATGAAGCCACCACGCCTGTTTGTAAATCAAGCGTTACATTCCCATAATAATGATGAGACTGCCGTCATCAAATGCTGACTGTGGCGATATCAACATGTATCATTGACCAAGAATACTACACTAAAATGTAACAATAATTCTTTATTTGCATTGCCTTCCACCTTTTCTTGGTGATATATTTTGAGCGGGCACTGCTCTTGTGGAACAAATGATCCAAAGATGTGACACAGAAAGATGATTCTTACATTATCTATATTCACTCATTGTTTTAACTTTAGGAAAGGTCCTCTAGATATTACATTATTTTTAAAAGTTGCGTCAGTAGTGAAAAAAATCTAAAAATGTAAGCATTTAAAATCTGATTGAAACTTGACATGCAAAAACAAAAAAAGTTGAAACACTGTGGAGGAAGTTTGTCTGTGCAGGATGTTGTTGTTTTGTTTCCATAGAGACTGCTGGGCTCAGTTTCCAGATGTGGGGGGGGTGTATAGACACTGAGCAAACACAACTCCAGACTTCGGGTTTACCAGCAGCAGCAGTTAGAGGATGGGAAGTGCTGCTCTCTGTTTGCTCTGTTCCAGGAATAGCCCTGTACAAAACCATTCAGTCACTCCCTTTCTGGTAAACAGGGACACTTTCACAGGGTTATTTACCTTTACTTTTAGTACACACCACACTATCACCTCCTGCTCCTTACAGTTATACACCTTTACCTTTTACATACACCACTTATGTTAAAGGTGTAAACAGTTAAACTGGTGTTGGTAAAAAGACGGGGGGGATTTGATTCCCCATTTCCTGCCTTTCTACATACATTTAGGGACTATGATGAAACACAATCCAGGAATTCAGTTGATCATAATAATAAATGATTCTACAAAGAACAGTACTATACTATTTGTTCCGTCCTCGTTACAACCCTTAGTGCAAGTTGACAGATAATTTAACTCCTCCTCTAATCACCACACTGAACGAAGGTGAATCGTTTACTTCTTTAATGATGACTAAAGGTAGGGTAAAACTGAAAACAAAGATATACAGATATGACAATTAATATACAATAAACAATTCTCGTGCAGGTAAACATATTTTACACAATAAAATTACTGTTTAAAGGTATTTAGTAATAATTTAGGTCAGACTATTCTTTTTACACTACAATTGGCATAAGTGAACACTCAGAAATATATAATAACAATTCTGATAACCTACATCTCATCTTACATGAAAATATTCTTTGCTTGAACATGAACAGATTGCGTTAGATTGATTTACGAATGCAAACAATGCTGTCTGGAGATATTCCGGAATGCTTCCTGGTGACATTATCAAAAGATGCCGCAGACAAACGTGACTAACAATGCAATTTTTTAGTGTACTGCCACAACGAGTAACAAAACAGAACAGAACACTCCCCGTCTGGTATCCCTTGATACCATTATTTAATGAACCATATACACTCACCGGCCACTTTATTAGGTACACCTGTCCAACTGCTCGTTAACACTTAATTTCTAAGCAGCCAATC
>NC_048413.1:4818198-4841260 GCF_013103735.1 Etheostoma cragini | reverse complement strand
AGTTCTGAAGGCAAAAGGGGGTCCAACCCGTTACTAGCATGGGGTACCTAATAAAGTGGCCGGTGAGTGTATGTCCAAAAGGGCAGTCATAGTCTAGTCTTCGGATTGTAAAAGGAGGACCAACTCTATAACTGGTCTCAGGAACACCTCAACCCCGTCTGGTTGAGCTACCTTCACTTCCACTTCCACTTTCCACTCTACCGTCCTTGCCGGGAAAAACATCTATAAGCCATGTGTTTCTTTTGGCTTGTGTCCTTGATGAGCACTAAACTTCCTTTAGTGAGATTTGGGAGATCAGACCGCCACTTCAAGCTTGGCTGCTGAGTGGACAGGTATTGTTTCCTCCATCTGTCCCAGAAGGTGTTAGCAAGACTTGGTACCTGTCTCTACTGACGTTTCTTGACGATTGTGTTTTGGGCCTTGGTGAGCATTTCCACTGTGTGATCTTGGGTCAATCCGTTGCAACCATCATGAGAATCCTCTGTTTTCTTCCTGTAGAGGCGGACTATATGGGTGAGACATGAAATGGCACGGGTGAGTAACCACTGTGACCCAAGTTGGCTCTCTCTTGCAGTTGTGCTCAGGGTAGACACAAGGAGGCGAACGTCTAAGTCCTTTTCCGGATTCACTAGGTCAAAGGTGACCTGCTTGTTGTGTGTTTGCTTGGGCTGTGACAAGAAAGCTGGACCTGTAAGCCACATGGAATCTTTAATGCGTGCTGCTTAGCTAAATCTCGTGATCATTGGGGTTGTTGTCCATTGATACAAAGTGCCACTGTGTGCGCCGGGAATCTTCTGATCCGCTGAACTCTGTTGTTCACAAAGACATAAAAATCTACACTTTTAATCGTGGATGCAGCCCAACACTACATTACTGTCCCTGAAGTAGCTGATGTCATCTATCTGAATGTCCAGTTCAACAGTAAGAAACTCTGCAATGTCCACTGCTAACACGGCAGCACATAGTTCTGACCGAGGGATAGTGAACTCTGGTCGAGGGGCTAATTTTGCTTTGCTAGCACAAAGCTTATGTGGCAATTTCCATCTTCATCAAAGAGCTTTAAGTAACCCACAGCTGCTACTGACTTGACCAATGCATCAGAGAAAATGCTGAGTTTTCTGCTCTGGGCTGTGGGTGGTGAGACTATTGTATAAGACCTAGGTATCTGTAGGTTTCTGAGTTTTTGGAGTGATTCCCTCCATGCTGTCCATAGCTGCTCTTTCTCAGCAGCCAGCGGTTCGTCCCAGTTGTATTCCCAATAATTCCAGAAGTATGGCTTTCCCCTACAACAACATTGGGGCGACAAATCCTAAGGGGTCACACAGGCTGTGATTGGTTTACAGGACTCCACGTCACGTAAAAGGTTTGTGTTCGTCAGACACCTGAGTGGGTCATTTTTCAGGTCCCAGCTGACACCCAAACTTTGCTAAATAGGGAGATTGTCTGCTCTAGGATCTAGATCCTTTAGGTTGCTTGCATGATCGTCTGAGGGAAAGGCTGCCATGACTTCTGCATTGTTTAACGCAATCGTATGTGTAACCAGGCCCAATGGAGGGCTTAGCCAAACTTAGCAATTTAACACTCGACAACGCCACCTTGGGACTTCCACCCAAAGAGTTTAAAATATGAATTCAGTCGTTACCAATCCCAGGGAGTCCCACTACACAGGCAAGGCCACATAAAAGATCATAGAAGTGGTTATTTACTACAACATTTTTTTATTACAAATTACAAACTCAAAAAACAACATTTACTTAAACATAACTGGAAAAAGAACAATTAATTGGCAATACAACTAATGTAATAAGGGAAAAAAACTAAAACAAATATCTAAGGCCCGGGAGGAGGGATAGTCGTTTAGTTGAAAGTGTTTAATAAATTTGAAGAAACTATTTAAAAAAAAACTGGTTGCAACAGTTTTCCTAGGTGGATGGTCTAACCAGATTAAGACTGCCAAAAAAACACCACATGCAATTATCATGCCACATATTAATAACTTCAGCTAGTTATATTTCACCACCTTCTAACCACTAGCTTAAGCAACCATTAATTCTAAAAGCACTCTGACCTGATTAAAAGTTTCTAAACTGAAGACACCCTGCCAAGGACAAACTTGCCAAAGACTGCTCTGATTTGTCCAGGTTTCTTAGGGTGATATACTCAGAAGAATAGGTTGGTACCAGCACTCCTCCTCAGGTTCGAGTGGGGGCGCTTCTTCTGCATGGTCATTCTGGAATATCTTCTGCATAATGCAAAGAAGTGTTCTTTCAGCTCTGATTTCCTGTTGAAAGAGCGCTGCAGTGATCTGAAACGGTTAAGGGCTTGAGCCTTGGTGTTAGGCAGACAACGTCTCTGTGTCTTAAAAGGTGAGGGAGCCATCCAACTCTTATCTTCATCTTTGTAAAACCCTTGCTCCATGATGTTCAGAAAAGCCATGTCTTCAAATGAAGGTGCAATTTTGACGTTGTCTTTGGATTTCTAAAACACAGCGCATCCTATGTGTCCTTTGCTGTCCTTGCAGATGACCCAGTGTTGTCATGTGTTTCTTTCACAAAATAGTGGTTGGGACATGGCTTAAAGAGGGATGCTCATCCATTTTCCAGTGTGTTAGAGTAGAAGGTATTTACTTACCAAGGCAGACACTGCCCACTATAAGTCAAGCTTTTGTGCATTTGGGCAGTCATTTGGGCCGTTAATCTGTTTTACGCACCTTGTGGACTCTGATGTGGTCTCTGCCAAATAGCAACATTATAGGTGCCTGGGGACGTAAAGTTAGAATCTGTTTTGCGGTACATTTTTGGTGTGTGTGTTGAACAGCTTCCTCTGCCATGGGATATTCAGATCGGTTGTTGGGAATTTGGTTGCACTCTGACAGGGTAGGAAGAGAGAGAGTGACTTCTTCATCTAAAGATTGTTCTTGGAAGCCGTGCCCTCTTCTCCCTGACTTCTCCACTACTCCTGCACATGTCCTGAGGGAACATGGAGAAGGGTCACCTTAAACATTGAAGAGCTCAAAGAATTTGGATCTCACCAGGGACCGGTTACTTCGTTCATCCAATATGGCGTACAGCTCAACTGCCTTATCATGTTGGCCTGTAGGCAAGACTCTGACCAAACAAATCTTAGAACAAGATCAGTCATGTCTCCGCCGCAAACTTCTGAACACTTTGATGTCACTGCAACGCTTGGACTGACACTCTCATCCTTCTGTGTAGATTTTAGGGTCTTGGACCATGGATCGGGCCCTGGGTGTAGAACCGAATGGTGTCTGTCATTGTTGCACTCGATGCATCTAACATTCTTTACACAGTTCTTTGCGAGATGAGATGTTGTTTCCAACAATGGAAACAGATGCAACTTTGTTTCAGAAAGGCTTTCCTCTCCTCGAGGGGTTTCTCTCTGAATGCACGGCATTTGTAAAGCGGGTGGGGCTTTTTGTGAATAGGCAGTAGCGTAACACTCACCCATTACTTGTAAATTAAAACCATCTTTTCTGATGGCATCATTTGGCACCTCAGCAACAGCACTTTTGAGATCATTTTGAATTCTTCCGGATGTTCCCATTTTTTCTCACTCTCTCATCGTGCAGGCTTGTCTCTCGTCACCGCTGCTCATCCAGTTGCAAATCCACCCTGGACCCACCAAAGGTCTTCAAATGTCCCACTATCGTGAAGTGTCGCTCGGATACCTTATGTTTGCTAGCTGCCTCGGTGAAGCTATTCGGGCTGTTAAAACCTGTGGTGTTCCATATTCCCTGACTGGTATTAAAAAGCGAACACGGCCAGCAAAATAGCTTGTTCCGATCGACGGTGCTAGCTGTTAGCCAGTCATAGCAGTCGTAGTTACCCTCAGTGAAGTGCCGCACAAAACCTTGGCAGCAAGAATAGCAAAAATGGCAGCTTCAATGAAGGGCTAGCAATCCTACTAGTGCTGGTCCACGGAGCTGTGATGCGTTTAGATGACATGGAAAATCTAGCTACCGTATTCTTTCCGGAAATATAATCGTAACGTACTGAAAAAGTAATAGATTTTTGACACAAAGTAATTTAATTGTGAAAAAATATATTTTTGATTTTGACAGGGCCAGCAGAGAAGACCCTGATGGCCCTGACAGCCCACCACTGTGAATAGGACATGTCTTTGCTGGGTCTTCTATTTTTGTGTGTGTAGGGTCAGCTAGTGTAACTGTGTCTGATGAAATGTCAGTCGTGTGGACTGATACAGGTGTACGGTAGCTGATATTTTTGACAAAGTTGACAAAGAAAGAGAATGGAGGAAAATCAACTCTGTAGTTTTCTTTGTAGTTGGAGCCTTGTGTCATCCATCTTTCTGGCAAATGGTAGCTTTTGTACGTTGCTGCTTATGATAATAATAGTAATACATTTTATTTAAAGGCGCCTTTCTTGGCACTCAAGGACACCGCACAGGTAATTCATATATTAAAAACAGCAAAACAAATACCATACACAATAAAACAGCAAAACTAATACTATACAGCAAAACAAATACTATACAGCAAAACAACGGAAAAGGCAGAGGAACAGACATTTACGTGGAATAGGCAGTTTTAAACAGATGTGTTTTTAGTTGGGACTTGAAATGAGGGAATGAATCAATCTTTCTGAGTTGGGGGGGCAATAAGTTCCAGAGACGGGGAGCAGAGCGGCTGAATTCTCTGCCCCCCATGGTGGTGAGACAGACGGAGGGGACAGGGAGGTTTGTGGTGGAAGAGGATCTGAGGGAGCGGGTGGGAGTGGGACGCTGGAGGAGATCAGACAAATAGGTGGGGGGGGCCAGGTTGTGGATGGCCTTGAATGCTAATAGGAGGACTGCCTATGCCCCGTGCTGTGTCAAGATATGTAAGGCCTGGGAGTTCACTTTCCGATTTCACAGCTTGTAGCTCCGTCAGCAAGTCTGCCAGCTCCCTGATTTTCTGATTGTCTTCATTTGAAATCCTTGGAAAGTTATCCAGTCTCTTCCAGTGTCTCCTCAATGACTTTGGGCGGGCCGTAGCACTCTTCTAGTCTCTCCCATACAATGAGCAGCCCCTGTCCTGGGTCATTAACATGTACAGCTCTCAAGCGTGTTGCATGTTCTGCTGATTCTGGTCCTAGCCACTTTACTAACATTTCTTCTTTTGCGGTCAGGGGGGGAAATAACATGTAACAATACAGAACAGAACACTATTCATTTCAATTCAATTCAGTTTTATTCATAGTATCAAATCATAACAACAGTTATCTGAAGACACTTTACAGATAGAGTAGGTTTAGACCACTCAATGATTTACAGATAGAGTAGGTCTAGACGACTCTATAATTTACAGATAGAGTAGGTCTAGACCTAGAGTAGGTCTAGGACACTGCAGTGCGTTACAGGGTGTAGCGTTGCACAGAAGGGCACGGCTGGACGTAGCAGGATGCAGCAGGGTGTAGTGCAGCAAGACCCCATCGACATCTGCAACCAAGACCTTGTTGCCATCCCAATCCAAAGAAATATGCTGGGAGAAAAGAAAACTCCCAAGAACTAGGTTAGTAAGAAGCATTCCTGGGACAGGATGCACACAGATGGAAAGAGAGAGGCAAGTGGAGCTCAGTGTGTCAAAGGAAGGAAGGAAATCCCCTAGAACTATAACAGCATAACTAAGACAGACAGATTGAGGAGAAGAGCCTCGTCAGGTTAGAACTCTCCCCAGCCGGATCAGGCTGTAATGGCCTGCCTCCCTCTACTTTTATAATATTATTGATTATATGGTAGATGAATCTGACGACAATGAAGAGAAGCAGCTGGGAGCTGGTTCCACAGTAGAGGAGCCTGATAGCTGAAGGCTCTGGCTCCCATTCTACTTTAGAGACTCTAGGAACCACAAGTAGTAGGATTTTAAATTCCATCATGGATTTTACAGGAAGCTAATGCAGAGAAGCTAATACAGGAGAAATATGATCTCTTTTCTTATTTCTTGTCAGAACACACACTGCAGCATTCTGGATCAGCTGGAGAGTCTTAGGGGACTTATTTGAGCATCCTGATAATAAAAGAATTACAATAGTCCAGCCTGCTAGTAACAATGCATGGACTAGTTTTTCAGCATGATTTTTAGACAGGGTGTTCCTAATTTTGGCAATGTTACAAAGATGAAAAAAGGTTGTTCTTGAGGTTTGTTTCAGAGGCGTTAAAAGAAATATCCTGATAAAAAATAACTCCTAGATTTCTGACAGTAGTGCTGGAAGCCAGGGCAATACCATCCAGAGTAGCTATATTCCTAGTTAATGAAGTTTGGAGGTGTTTAGGGCCCAGCACAATAACTTCAGTTTTATCTGATGCTTGAAGTTTAGCTAACTGATTGGTTTTGTCTGGTGTAGGTAAAATAAAAAATGTCTTACTTTCTTTATTATTACAAATATGGGCTGATCACCAAGATAAGATAAATAAAATAATATCAAACAAAATTTGAAAAGGTTAGGGTTAGACAAACGGGATTTTAAAACTTGCCCGTCCCCAGTGGAAATCCCGCCCTAGATTTTAACATTTCAAAACAAACCCCGGAGTAACCTTAGAACTGAGGATGAATGCAACACTGCGGCCGTTCATTTCAAACACAACTGGGTATTGAGCTGCTTTTTAAAAAGTGTCCACAGTGTCCAGAGATTGTAGGTCCAATGAGAAAGACTAAACCTCTAAAGCACATATTTTGTTTTGAGGCTGGTGCGATGACCAACAACCAGAGCTGCTGCTGACGCAGCGCTGCAGAACCTCTGTAGTATTCAAGTGATCGAGTATACAAGTTCAGGCCACAGCACATGTGGCTGAGCTACTTCGACTATATCTGTCAGCTTGTTCACTTAGGTCTGCTTTGCTAAACGTACTGCCCGTCACAAGCACCCGGCTTAAGAGCCCCAGCTCCAGGTCCTAAATTATAGATTGACAATTTAGAACTTTGAATTGTGTGTGTAAGCACTTATTTCTGTGAGAAGTTCTTTTTATAAACATTGAACTTGCTTACTTACCCAAGTAAGGCCAAACAATTATATAATAAATCACAACCATACAGTACACAGTAGTATACAGCTATTATATAACAATAAATATATATGTGTCCCCCTTTCTTTTCACCTTCCTTTTCACGCTCTATAGCTCAGACTTCACGCTCAACACCACCCACTTCCACATCCAGAAGTTCTCTGATGACACAGCCGTTGTTGGTTGTGTTTCTGAGGGGAACGATCTGGAATACTGGTCGGTTATCAGGGACTTTGTCAGCTGGTGGAGAGCTCAACCAGCTTCAGCTTAACACCAGCAAGACAAAGGAGATGATCGTTGACTTTAGGAAGAAAACCATTTCTAACCAATGAGCATCCAGGGATCAGATATTGAGGTAGTGGAGAGCTACAAATTCCTGGGTCTTCACCTAACCAATAAATTAAACTGGACTGTCAAACCCCCATGCCCTCTACAAGAAGGGCCAGAGTCGCCTCTATCTGCCGAGGAGACTCAGATCCTTTGGAGTGTGCAGGACTCTCCTCAGGACTTTTTTTGACTCTGTGGTGGCCTCTGCCATCCTTTACGCTGTGATCTGCTAGAGGGGGGGAGCTCAGACAGGAGCAGACTCAATTGACTGATCAGGAGAGCGAGCTCTGTCCTGGACTGTCCTCTGGATCCCATAGAGGAAGTGGCGGAGAGGATGAGGTTAGCTAAGCTGACATCCACCATGGACAACACCTCTCACCCCCTGCACGACACTGTTGGGTCCCTGAGCAGTTCCTTCAGCAGCAAACTGATAAACCCACGGTGTAAGGAGAGGTACCGCAGGCCGTTCATCACGCCCGCTGTCAGACTCTACAACACCTGCACTTCCTGATGTTGTAGTTTCTGTTCCTGTTTTTTCATTTACTCCACACACTTTCTGTATATCTTCATTATCTGTATTTATATTTTTCCATTACAAGTACTTACTTTTTCAATATTATTTATGATTGTAGGTAAATATAACATATATATAACATCTGTAGTTAATTGTGTGCTTTAAATGTTGTGTGTGAGAAGAAGAGAGATATGAGTCCAACACAGAACATCAGGCTGCAGGAGTCTACTTTATTGCATTTGCAATCACAGGGGGACAAACGTGAAAAATGTCTAACAAAGGCATGTGGATGGGTCAATGCAATACAGTATTACAAACACAGTACAAATGTTTAAAAAAAACACATGGAGGTCATCAGTTTTTTTTTTTTTATTCTTGTTTTTTTTCTCAATAAAAAACAATGTTGCAGGAACAAAAAAACAAGTAAGGCAGCCTATAACTACAATGAATGATAATATAAAAATAAAATAAAAAGGTTGTAGACGGGACAACTTCCCGTCACCTAGCGTTGGTCGCTGGTTTGATTCCCCCCCTCCAAGGTGTGGCGTGGGTCAGAGTGAGCCTGCAGGATCAGGAGGAGGTGGGGCTTCCTGCCTCGCTGCTCTCACTCACCTGGCGTTGCATCACCATCTCCTTGGCAACGCAGGTGATCTGACCATTCGTCAGTGTGCCTTGGACCCCCGCCCTGAAAGAGACCAGAGACAGATTGTAAAAATATAGTCTTGATACTGTATAATGGAAATGGGGTGTGAGTAAAAGACTAGAAAAGCAGGTAAATGCAACTCCGAATTCAATCTGTTGGAGAGAGCAGCAGTATTAGTATGTATGAGTATTTATTTTAAAAACAGGACCAATATTGGAGTAGAAATCCTGGATCAGTACGTCTATAATCCACTTTGATTATCCAAAACTTTTTCTACATCCTGTCGTTAGGATTAGGACCGGGATTACATAAAACTGTAATGATAATAATGTATACTTTATGGGATAAGCAATGTGTGCGTGTTCATACTTACTTCTGCTGTGCCTCCTCAGTCAGTGGGGTCATCCCTGGCTGCTTCCCAAAGAAGAAACTGGACCACCAATGACCAGAGTCCTGCTTGGGGAGTCCTGTGGAGGCGGATAAGAAAGGCATACGTTTAACACAGTAGCTTCATTTTAACCCTCCAGGACCGCGTGTTTCACGTTAAAGTTCCTCATGTGATTAAAGCTACTTTGCTCTTCATTACGAGCCAAGGGAAAGTAAAACAACAACTAGCCAGTGAAGCGAGATGGCTGACAGAACATTACAGGAACCCAATGTTAGATTGGGAGTGTGTGTTTGAGTTGACTGTGTGTGTGACATCAGCCACACCCTGAGGTAGACATGACTCAGGTTTCCTCCCCCGGGAGTCAGAATTGTGTTTGGCTTAGTGTCAAACGGACTCTGACACTTTGAGTAGTGTCTGAACAGCTGCATTTACATACTTATGGTCACATTTAAAGTATGTGTGATATAGTTAGCTTCTAGATTAAGCAAATTCTCGAAGGGACGTGTGGAGATATATACATATATAAATAATTTCTGTGAGCAGTCATCAGCCTCTCTGAAAACAGTTTGATCATTTTCTTGATTCATGGATTAGTTGTTTGGTCTTTAAAATGTCATGAAATATGGATCAGTGTTTACCAAAGCCCAGGATGACACCCTCACATGTCTTGTTTTGTCCACAACTCAAAACTATTCAGTTTCCTGTCCCAGAAGAGAAAAGAAAGTAGAACATATTCACATTTAACAAGCTGGAACTTTTTTTTATAAGGATTTTACTCAAACCTACTTATGAAGAGTCGGCAATTCATTAAATAGTTGACAACTAATCCATTAATCTTTGCAACAGGTCTATACCTCACCCATCCCAAACTGACTAAACAGTAGAGAAAGGCTTGAGTGACTATGTACACACACACACCCATATTTCTCCTACCACCTACTTAAATAATAACTTTGACACGTGTGTGTGTGTGTGTGTGTGTGTGTGTGTGTCTGTCCCAGCAGTTAAAACAGGCATGCCCACAAAAAACCTAGAACCAGCATTGATCTGTCAGCTCAGATGGTTTTCACATGAAGCTGATCCAGGATCAGTGGTGAGTTTAGCAGATATTAACTGGGGCTGAGGGTTATATTGGTTTACTGGGGGCTGAACGAATTGTGTGCCAGGGCTTGGGTGCCTTTTGCTTTTCATAGTGACATCTGAATCCTGACTGGAGAACTGAATGGGAGTTGCTAGTCCTGAGACCTGAAAACCCCTTTCCTGCTAGATTAGAAAGAGTGATGTCAGACCTGAGCTAGGTGACTCAACCATAGTAGCTCTGTGTTTTCTGAGGTAACATCTGACTCAGCCGCAGCAATCATTGAGATTATTGAAACGGATTCTGCAAATTATTGCCCAACAACAGGACGTTGAGCTGTTGCTCAGAGAGACTGACACATCTGACAGCGGTACAGAGAAACTCTCCTTGAGAGGAACACTCTGTTCTTTCCCCAAAGCACAGCCCTGACTTGACTCTGTGTTTTAGACGTGCATGTGAGTTGCCTTGCATCCTTCTCCTGAATTGTTCACTACAAACCATAATACACAGCAACAGCTGTGAGTCACTTTTTTTGGAGTAGCAGTGTTTAGCCAACAACCATTTTCTTGGGTTCCTATAAATAGGACAGTTGCATCCATTTAATCAGCTTGTTTCTGTTGTTCTATGGAGATATAAAACAGTGTGTTTGTCAGTCAACCACCCTTGAGAGTCAAGTCCCATGGGGATCTTAATTCTGTTTTAGGAAGCTTTTTTTGGAGCGCCTGGGTAGCTCACCTGGTAGAGCACACACCCATATGCCAATGCTCAGTCCTTGTCACAGTGGCCACTTGCTGCATGTTATCCACCTTCTCTCTATTCTTTCAAGACTAAGCTGTCCTACTGACAATAATAGGCCTATCTTTTTGTAATCGAGGAAAATATGAAAAGTTTCATTCTCGTCAAACTATCTGCTTTTTTGTGTTTGTTGTATCAAACACACACCTGGATGGTGAGGGATGACCTCTCCACTGTACTCCGAACTGCCACAAGAGCTGCTGCTGGACGTAGAGCCGATGCGCCCTAGAGGGACACAGAATGAGCAGAAAATGAGTTAAACAGGTGGTCGGCTTAATCACAGTCAACCAAAAATGAAACGTAACAAGTAAAGAAGTCATGGATGTTCTTAATGTTCTTCCCTCATAATGAGAGGGCCAGGCAGAAAATGTAAATATATTTTGTTTCGTGTGACAGCCTGAGGGGCCACTGTGCACACTTGATTTATTGAGACAGTTTTACAAGTCTATTTGGCACTACTGGAAACTATAACACATACCAAACCCTCCCATATTCCTGAAGCCAAAGATGTGGTCTTTTAGAGACTTCAGAGTAGGGCTGCACGATTATGGCCAAAACGATAATCAAGATTATTTTGATAAAAATTTTGATCACGATTATTCTCACGATTATTTGTTGATTTTAACCAAAACAAATTTTATTGTCACATAGGCTATTTATAACTGCGAGGGGGAGTATGATCACAGTATCACAGAGAGACGGCTGACTCATTATGAACGGATCCAGCATGGGTCAAATGGCGGATACACACGACCTTTGTTTGAAATGTCTGTATCGTCACTGCGCAGCATTTTTATGAACTATGATATTCTGGCCGTGGGTCACATCTCTGGCCCAGGTCCAGCAGCTCCGTCTCACAGAGAGATTCAATAACTTCTTCGGTGTTCTTTGCCGTGGCGACCGCGATACAAGAGTTACCCGCGGAAATACTGGTACAAATACAGGTTTGCCCCTCATCCTAGACAATATACAGCTGTGTTATTAAAAAAAATTAAAACCGTGGACAAATGTCAGAAGTTTGGACCGGCGCCGCTGTGTGGCCGGCCGGGCGTGGAGAGTTAGACGAGAGTGACCAGAGGAGAGATCCAACACAGGCACGGCTTTACAGACAAAATGGGTCATGTAACGCAAAATTAACCATATCCATATAACAACATTGCAGTGGATGCGAGGACATTAGCACCGGTGCGTCCTAGAGGAGCTAACAGCTAACAGACGTTACCAGCACCAACTAGCACTGGTCACTGCTGACAAAAACAACAGACGGGACAAAATGTTGCGTTTACTTGTAAACTGGTGAACCTTGAGACCGATGTATAACCGACTGCTATCTGTTGAGTTTTCTTCCCGTTACTCTGTCCTCTGTGACTGTCTACATCTTGAAACTAAGCTGCACGGTGCAAAGAAACAACTGATTAGCACATGAGCAGACAGGGGTTACGGAGTAGTAAATGCGTTATGCAAAATAAATCAGTGTTCTATGAAATGACGCTTATATATAAAAAAATAAAATTAAAATAAATAAATAAATCGCTCAATCACGCAAATTTGATCGTGGGAAGTCCAAATTTTGATCGCAATGAAAATGTGATTAATTGTGCAGCCCTACTTCAGAGTGTGCAGCTACTCTAGATATACCATCAAAAAAAGAACACGGGAAGGGTGTCGCCTTGAGAACACCGCCCCTCAGCTTTAATATGTTTGTTTGGTTATGTATGCAACTTTCACCAAGGCAAATTCCACATGAGCGTACGTATTGTGGAAATACTGAGGTGACTCATTACTTAATGATGCCTTATCTAGTGGGGGTGTAGTGCGTATATCCAACATCAGAGTAACAGTTGGTCTGGCGCTCTGTGAGGAGAGAGACTCACTTCGGTAGTAATCAGTGGTCGCCACCAGGGAACCGCCTGCTGGAATAGCTGCCATTCTACTGTAGTTGGTCGCTGTACGCTGTGCTTGATGGAAACCTGGAGAGCAAAACAGCAGTATGATGAAAACCAGATTGGCAAAAGGATTTTTACATTCCTTTCCAGACAATGAAGATGATTTCATCACAACAGCATAATTTAACTTATACTCTTTATTGATCTATGGGGAAATAAATTGTACACTCTGTTGTTATTACACACTACTCACAAGACTGAAATACATGCACATGCTCAGGTCCTATACATGCACAAACGGATTGATGTCAGAGTGCGTGTGTGTGTGTGTTTGTGTGTGTGTGCGTGTGTGTGTTGTGGGGGGGGGCTGCAACTGCTGTACAAGTACCAGTCCACACTCCATACAGGGACTATTAGTATGATCCTTAAGGTATTTGTCATTATATTATCAAGTATTAAGCATTAAAACGTATGCATTTTTTTCTGTCAATCTCCTAGCTGGTTAATCCCCTAATCGTTTCAGACCTAATAAAAAAAATCATTATTTATTATGAATCAACTGGTTGTGTGTGTGTGTGTGTGTGTGTGTGTATGTGTGTATATATATATATATATATATATATATATATATATATATATATATTTTATATATAAATAAAATATGTTCTTTCGATGTGTCTTGTAAGGGGCAACAGCATTTTATATTTAGCCCTGTGTTGTAAAATAACAAATTAATTAAGTTTATAACCTTGTAATAATATATAGGGCTGTAACTAATGATTGTTTTCATAATCAACGACTCTCTCTATAACTCCCTTTAATAGTGTATTCTACATTTATGTCAGAAAATACCAACGGCAGGCATTTGTCATATGGCATACGTCTGGCTGTTGCTTGATAAACAGCTAATTTCTAATTAGAGAGAAGCAGCCTGGTCTCCAACTCGAGGTATTTATATAAAGGAATATAGAAAACATGATACACCGAATATTAAATGCACATAACCTGCTCATGTGCAGTTGAAATGGTTGTTTTTCTTCCATGTGATGACGTCAGCCCACGCTTGTTTACATTGGCGAGAATGTCACTGCACCAAACCGACATTTTCACGTTATTTCATGGAAATTAGGAGAATACAAGCCTCATTTAAAGAGGCCAGAGGGGTTCAGGACAGACTGTCTTGATAAGGATAGAAAAACAAATGGCCGTGAAGCTGGGACCTTTCTCTTGTCAGACAACATCTTAACAGTCTGTTGACATTTAAATAATTACCAGTTGTTGTTTATGTATCGCCATCCCCGCTAATGTGGCCGTTACTACTAATAGCTATCTAGCTAGCTAGCGATGTAGCTAGGTTCAATGAAAAAGAGAACACGGCTAGAGCCGACATAGCCACATAACGTTTGTTCTTCGGAGTTTTTTTACAAAAGAAAAACACAACAGCTGCCATTATACCACCCACTCGGCCCTCACCCACCATCACCACCATTTTATAACCTGGAAGGGGGGGGCGGGGGACACTCACCTTGTTAGGGACCCAGACGTGCTGATGATCAGTAGCACCCAATTCAACTCAGTCGGCGAGGCTGGGGGGGGGGAACCGCTAGGCGACGGGGCCCATTTGAAAATAAGTTTTGGGTAAATGTAACCCTCCAAGGTCTGGAACGGATGTGAACGGTGCTTCTTGTAGCTGTGCGGCTAGGCTCGCGGTTTTTATAAAAAGACAGGCTCGGTGACGTAGCCATCAGCCAGTGGGCGTGGCCATAGAGTGGATGGTGCTGCCAGTTCATACCGGTTCATACCTCTTTATAGATATGGCAGCTTCATTTTTTTTGACATCTCAGCTTCATTACAACATTTCTTCTCTGATCTAGTGTAGGGTCAGCCTGTTCTAAAAACAATTAAATTATTCCACTTCTTTCAAACATCAATGGTATTATTCAACTTTTAATTGGCATACAAATTGAACCCTTTCACATTTTTCCCAGCTATTCCTACTAATCACCTTACTTACACATAAAAGCCAGCAATCCAGTGATGTTAGCCTTTCAACATAGCCTACAGCATTCACAATGCAATCTAGTTTCTTCTAGTTCTGTAGGCTATTTATTGCTTATTTCATATTCATGTTTAACACGTTTATGTACGCACCAATAACAAATGCAAATTTCCCAGCGTTAGGCTACTTTATTGGCAATGATTCAGCAACAGGGCAATTGTAAAGGGCTTTACATAAAACATTATAGAGCAGTTAAAACATCTCTTAAAGAGAATGTAAAAACAGCTATAATAGAATAGAATAGGACAGATACATGAAATACAGCAAGACAAGTTACAGTCTAGTGTAAGACATGAATACTTAATTTATAGGCTACTTAAAAAAGGGTCGCAAAAAAAGAATAGTCTTCAAATCACACACTATTAGGGAAATGTAGGCCTAATACATGCATCTTATGTCTTGAAACTATAAGAACATCCCACCTCATTGAGAGGTAGGACAGGACTTTAATACTTTGAGAATGATGCCGATTTGTAATTGGGGTTTTGTCACAACTTGTAGGCCATGTGTGACTGTAAAAAACGTTTTGAGTAGCCAAGAACTAACACAATAAAGTCAATGAAAAAAGGGCAAGCCCCCAGGAAGTGTAGCCTACTCAATAAAAAAGACACTGGAATCCGTTCTAAAGTCCCATAAGGTCCAGACACATATTGCCACCTCCTGAAAGCAGCAACAAGGACAAGCTTCCCATGCCGTCCGAGCTGACTACATCTAACGGGCAAGACGTACAGTAGCCTATATTAGACATGTTGAGACATGCAGCAGCAACAATAATAAGAGTAAAATATATATATAAGGTACTTACTTTAGTTTGATTATTACTATTACTTAAGACTATATCCCATTATTTATTTTAAGACTATAGGCCAATATTGGCCTATAGTCTTAAAATAAATAGGCTATAATTTAGTATATAATATAGTATACAAATAACAGTATAATATATATTATACTGTTATTTGTATACTATATTATAGCCTTTGGTACCCTGTTTTATATTCTCCGGTTTATCTATATTCCAGTTTAAACCCAGATTAAACAGATGACTCAGACATTGAGTACTTGAAACTACTATTTGTTAGTTGTATCGTTTTCTACATTTCCCAAAATGTAGGCCTATCTGGTTCAAACCTCTGTTTTAGTAATTTTACTAAATTTTATTAGTAAGTAAATATTTTTCTGAAACGCACTAAATTTGACTGACTTTCATAGTTTCAGTCTCTGCGCAATCTTTATTACATGGATGTACGTGTAATAAAACCTTGACTAGCCACAAAGAGAATGTCCCCAACGTGAACACTAAGCACCGTACACGGAGCTCCCTCTGGTGCTATAATCTTAGAACTGCACCTAATTTCAAATTCAATATAGCTGCTCGGTAGAAGGGATACGGAGTTGTATTTTCTTGTGTGCAGATACATGTTAAAAATCATATTTTGCCGTAACAGTTTCAAGTATGAACTTATTCAAGGGAGGTCATTTTGCACGAGAAGACAAGAGTTTGTATTGCACTAAAATGCATCTATTCTAATACATGACAATATCAACAGTAATAAAGTTTTATTTTAGATGGGTTTAGTTTTGCTGTAATGAAAAAAAACCTGTACGAAACTTTTCGAATTGCACTGTGCACAGGCTTTTTTTTTTAAATACACTCTAACTGAAGACAAAAGGACTGACACGTTGTCGGCAGGATTCGAACCTGCGCGGGGAGACCCCAATGGATTTCTAGTCCATCGCCTTAACCACTCGGCCACGACAACTTGAATAGGCTTTCATCACAACCATTTATTTTCACATCTCGCGATGTTGAGTCCTAAGTACTTGTTATTATAACGTGAAGTAACCCATTGCTTCTCCGAGTCATTCACGTTCTCTGACTGTCTATCTTACATGGGTTAGGTTGGAATACAGAGTTAGGGTTAAATCCCGCCGCAAATTGGACGAGTCACGTCTATGAGGAATTAGAAAAAGAGAGTCAATTATTGCCTCGTTTGGCTTTACATTAATTACCTGTTTATATCAAATCTGCTATATTGGCGAAAGCTAAATTGAATGTGGGAGGTCCTTGGTTCTGGTTGACAATTTAGAAAGGTATTTTGATTAATCTTGACATCAAGACATGGAGGAACGTACCATATGGTGATTAATTTTGTTGTGTAATACATAGAAAGTCAGAGAAAGTCAGATAATTAATACAAAGAAAGTCAGAGAAAGTCAGATAATTAATACAGAGAAAGTCAGAGAAAGTCAGATAATTAATACAGAGAAAGTCAGAGAAAGTCAGATAATTAATACAGAGAAAGTCAGGGAAAGTCAGAGAAAGTCAGATAAATAATACAGAGAAAGTCAGAGAAAGTCAGATAATTAATACAGAGAAAGTCAGAGAAAGTCAGAGAAAGTCAGACTCAAGGGGTAGCACTTTAAAGAAAAAGTGTGAATGTGTAGTGTCGAAGTAGGCATGAATGGCAGCACTATATCGGCTAAATTAGTGTGAAGAAGAGTCAGAGGCGAAAAGTAACGTCTCTAAAAATAGAGTCGTGAAAGGTAGTGACACTGAGGTGATCACGAAAGATAGCACTAACATTGACTATTTAGTGTGAAAGGTAGTCTCAAGTTTAAATATCATGTGAAAAATTGTATGTGAATTTTTTTTTTTTAATAAATAAATATGTATATGTATGTATAATAATTAAAATAATAATAATAATCATAAATTTTGAATAATAGAGGCCCAAAGAGATCATATAATTACCAGCGTAGGCTGCGGGCCCTATAAACCATGGAAAAAACAAATGGAATTAATAATGCGCGGAATGGTGGATAAGACAGCTGAAAAAGACCAGGAAAAGGTTAAAAAAGAAACAAAGACAGTGTTGGGGCCTCTCGTTCAGGATAACGTAGAGGACACCACAACTAGGCCTACATTATTGGCACATTTCTGGAAAGTCAGAAATAGATATAGACAGGAGTAAGAAGAATGTAAGAAACAATTTGCTCCCAGTCTTAAAACCAGCCACAGGCAAGTATAGAATGGTGCACAACTTGAGAAAAGTAAATGCTAATCGGGCAACACCAACATGCCCCGTTCCAAATCCCTATGTGACCCCCTAAAAGAACTATATTTGAAAGCCACCCCAGAAGAAAAAACATTGTGGAAAAACAGAGGAGCTAGAGAGGTGGACGGAATCTGGCGTGGACCTGACTGGAGAGTAGTGTTACCTTTTAGCATTACTAGACAGACTTTGACTGAAGCACATGGATTAGGACATGTGGGACCAAACCAGATGGACAGAGCGCTATGTCACTGGAAGCATCCACACATGAAAGACATGACAAAAAACTGGGTAAGACAATGCCAGACATGCTTGCAATACAACCCAAAACTGACAGTGAATTAGTGGCAGTAAACTCTTTTTCAGGATGGCCTGAAGCCTGGCCAGCAAAAAGGGAGGACAGCAAAACAGTGGTAAAATGTCTAATCAACCATTACATCCCCACTCATGGTTTTCCTTCTAGGATAAGGTCTGACAACGGCTCCCACTGCAAGAATTCAGACCTACAAACTGTTGAACAAATGCTGGGGCTCCAGCATAAGTTTGGTACAGTATACCATCCACAGTCACAGGGAAAAGTGGAGAGAATGAACCTAAACATAAAGCAGAAACTGAGCAAAATCTGCAGTGTGACTGGGATGCAGTGGGTTGATGCTTTGCCTATTGCTCTAATGACAATTTGTTTTTCTGTGAACAGGTCCACTGGATTCACCCCATTTGAGCTGGAAAAAGGAAGACAATTTCCTGGTCCGGCGGCTGCTGGGCCAGCAGAAAGTAAAGTGAAAATATTGCCCAAAGTCTATTTCTATGATTTCCAAGTGTTTGTGTCCATGTTCTCCAAGCAGAAAGGTGAGAGATCCACAGCATACACGTTCCCCAAGCTGCCTGGGTACGCCTCAGAGTGATAATAAGGAAGTGGAACCAACCCAGGTGGACCGGACCATTCAAGGTGACTGAACGCACCAGCCATGCAGTGAGACTACGCGAAAAGGGGGAAACGTGGTATCATTGGAGTCAGTGCACGTTAGCGGAGGAGCCAGGATGGACACTGAAAGAAGTGCAAGCCGCACTGGAAGAAGGCGCACGCATCCCTTCGGACGAAGAGACGAGCGGAAAAGAGCAAAGGGACCAGCAAAGGGGCAGAATAATCCCCTCCCAAGCTCCAACTCCAGGTGATTAGTCCAATCCCTGGTTGAAAAAAGAAGTGGACACAAGGATGACATGGAGCTGATGTAGGTGGTTTATTAATGATGATCTTTTTAATAAGATCAAAAGGGGGAGTGGAAACCTTCTTAACGTATACTGGGATGCTCCATGATTAATTCCGGGACGCTTGTCATTTTGTTTTGATCACTGAATAGGTATTCAATAAAGGTGGTCTCGGTGAGACCAAAAGGGGGATTGTTGGAATAAAATGTATTCATATCATGTGTGCATGAACATCATTATATTCACGGAGTGTATTATATTAATCATGTGTGTTAATTCATTATATTTTGAGCTAAAGAGCAAAAGCATTACACATAGTCTGCTTGGTTTCAGTGTGATAGTTCATAAGTTTACTGTGACCTTATAATAGGTTGTTTTGGTACAATGTTTCCAACCATAGCTCTGCCAAGTGAGTTTAATTCTGAAAAGCAGGGCCAAGGGTGGTTAGGGACATGTCCTCTGTTTGGGTTAAGATCCTCGGGTAGTGGCCGTCTGAGACCTGTTATCTATCTTGCAGGCCAAGCTCTGCTAGGCACTACCTTCTGAAGACAAAACACAGCACACAAACATGTCACGTGGTAGCAAATGAACTGCCCCTGTGCACAAAAGATCATGCAGAAAGGGAAAAGAGTTAGACAAACTTAGGGAGAGCTATGGATGCATAATTCTCTTTAACCTTGTCTCTGGAATATTCCATGGTAATAAACGTTCTTTTATCCAACCTACGGACTTGAACCCTTCTTCCTGAAAGAATCTAGAAGGGCAGGATGTTGGCCCTACAATATATAAATGATATGGACGTTGTAATCAATAAAGAAAAACGGAACATAAGCGAAATTCACTCGTATGCTTCCCGGCCAAACGGACAAAGACCCATCGCTCTCTGAGCTGCAGATCACAATTATTACAGTTGTCATTGAGAAGATAAATGAAAGGGCAGACAAAAACGATAAGGCTGTCCACTACAACACAGTTCAAATTGACGGTCTTAAAACGTTTCTGGACTTTTGCCATAAAGAAGTTTTGGACCGGAGAAGACAGAACATGGCTCTTAAGAAACTTGTGAGCAGCTTCAGAAAAAGTTACTGACATGGAACTAAAAATCAACAAGATTGACCGTTACAGCCGACGCCATAACCTGCGTCTTCACGGCGTTTCTGAAAAAGTGGATGACATTCAAACGAGAGTCCGAGACATCTGTCAAGCATTGCTACCTGACACTGAGGCCGAGAAGGTCATTTCTGCAATAGATGTTGTTCACAGAATTGGCAGACCCAAAGACGGAGGGTCCAATCAACTAATACGTCCTTTAATTATCAAGTCCACGTCCATAACAGCCAGGGATGCGTTGTGGAGGGATCCAAGAAGAACGACTACCTAAAGAACAACCGGCTCCACTTCAAAGAAGATCTGACCACAGCTGTTGTATATGGCCTGCAGTGGAGGCAGGAAGGAAGAGAGGAGACAAGGCCTACTTCATGGGAAATAAGGCATTTATTAACAGAAAAGAGATTAAAATTGACTGATCAAGAATTTAAATAAGGGAACGGAGGTATGTGTCAATAACATAACCTACTCGTATGTAAACTTGAATATTCTAGGTAAGACTCGGTCATGATGGAATAGCCTGTTAAGGCAACCAATATTCAACATTTGTGCAGTGATTCCTGCGATTAACCAAAAAGTTTAAGTCTAGAGAGAGTAGTTTTTTGTTTTTTTTGTGTGTTCTAAATCTCTATTTCTGTTTTATCTGTTAATGCCAGGGGCATTAGGAATCAGAGTAAAGGTGCTGATTTTTATTTTATCCAAGAAACTCATGCTTCAGAAGCAAATGCGTCATTTTGGAGGCATCAATGGGGAAGAGATGTGTGGTTTTCATTTGGCATTAATAGGTCAGCAGGGGTTGCTATACTGCAAGGAAGGTTCAAGGATCATGTCATCAAGTAGCCTACCTAACAGATACAGATGGTAGATGGATAATTCTTCTTGTAGACATTGACCAATCTCTGTTTGTTTTGGTTAATATCTATGCTTCCAATAATAGGCAAAACAATACAGCTATTTTTTCAATAGAGAATGTAAAATCAATGATCTCTTAATGGTATTCCCTTCCCCTAGAGTTTTATGGGGAGGAGACTTGAAAACAGTAATGGATGAAAGTATGGATCAATGGCCACCCAAAGACAGAGCAACAAATGAATTAGGAAACATATGCAGTCGATTGGACCTAACTGATATCTGGCAACATAAACACCCAAACCCCAAAATATCTACTTGGAATGATAAGGATAGATCTCACGAACAGTCCCGTATAGACTTCTGGTTGGTCTCATCAGTGCTGATAGAACCCACAGTTCTTACAGATCATAAGGCTGTAACAATTTATATGAATATTGGAATGGGTAGACACAACCTTAACAAAGATTACTGGAAATTAAATAAATAAATTACTTTTACAAAATAAAGAATTTTAAAAAGAAATCCAAACAATAATTGATAGATATTGGACTCAAGCAAAATTAATCAATAATTTTGGAAATTGTTGGGAATTAATGACATTTGAAACCAGAAATTTTGCATTATCTTTTGGGAAACTAATTGCTAAAGCAAAGAAAGAAAGAGAGTCTCAAATAATTACAAAACTGATAACATTATCAGAGAAAATAAGTTTATCCGGAGAAGAAGTGATTAGAAGTGAGCTATCATCTTTACAAATGGAACTGGACAAAATGTACGAGGAGAAGGCCAGGGGTGCCTTTATAAGGTCTAGGAGGAAGTGGCTTGAACAAGGTGAAAAATGCTCTAAACACTTTTTCAATTTGGAAAAGAGAAACTTTGAGTTTTCTTCCCTGTGTAAACCTAAAATTCATAATCTAATATGCGAGGATGTTAAGGGTATTTCAAAATATGTCGCTGATTTCTATCACAAGTTATACACAGCCGAATGTGAAAATGAAAGAGATATGTATAGGTTTCACGAAGATATGGGAAGGAACAGGAAATGATGAAAGATTTAAATCAGTCTGCGACCAGGAGATTAATTTAAAGGGGTGATAGAATGCAAAAACAATTTTACCTTGTCATAGGTGAATAACGACAGTTCGGTGGGTAAATAGGACATATATAGAAGCTTAAAATTCCATTGACATGCCTTTCCTCTGAAAATCCCACATTTTGAAACTGCTGCTGAAAACGGGCGAATCCCATCAAAGCCAAAAGATGACGTCAGGATCTCAGAACCTGTAGCTTTGTTACGCCCATGGACGTATTAGGAGAACGGTCACGCCCCAACATTAACATACAGGCCACTGACCTGAGACCAGTTCCTTATGGAGGTAGCGTTAGGTCAATTAGATGTCCGACTGAGAACGCTTCTCCTGTATTCTGACGGGATTTACTAAGAAGAAAGTTTGGAATATTTTCCAGGATATTGACAATGAACCAGGGTCCTCGATGCAGTGTTCCAGGCTGTACAGGGAATGGAGACACTTCTCATAGCCTTCCCAAGGAAGCAAACACTCGACGGGCATGGCTGATGTTTATAAGGAGATCCCTGTGAACTTTTCCCCCAAAGACAGTTTTCAAAACTTTTTAAAACAATTTAAAGCTAGATTTGCTAAGCTGCGGTTGCTGTTCCGACTGTCTGGTCATCCCAACCAAAAGCTGTAAGTATGATTTCGTCACTAACAGTAACATAAGCAATGCTAACGGATCCTGTAGCTAGCATAGGCTGAATGTGTGTTGATCAACTGTAATGGCAAAGGGGCTAACGTTTCATTTTCCTAACTGTTCCATTTGAATAAATTCTCTGTGCTGTCATGTAAGCTAGCTACATCTATAGTTCACGATGCATGTTTGTCCAATTTGGCAGGCTAATTTTTATTGTATTTCAGCAAAAAAGCTAACTGCAGCTGAGTAGAATCCTGTTAGTTTGGTTGCTAGCTAAGCTGTAACGTTAGTCAGCTAGCTAGCTATGTCATCCCGTTAGCTTCGACAACTGAACTGGAAACTGTTATGGTTTGGGGTTTTTGTTGGGGTATTTTTCCTGTTTGGCCTTCCCTGTGTTTTTGTCCCGGTTTTCTCCCTG
>NC_048413.1:4805000-4818098 GCF_013103735.1 Etheostoma cragini | reverse complement strand
TGTTTTCCCCAATAAAACCCTTTTGCCTTCCTACCTGCTACACTGCGTTTGGGTCCTCCTTCCGCCCCCATCACAACAGAAACGTTATCATTTCACATGATATCTAGTCAATCTCGTGAAAACGGTGTGTATATAGACTGCGATGCATTGATTAGCAGTTTTTTTTATTTCAGAGCACATTACAACAACGTCAAGACACGAAAGATGCAGCTTGTCAAACAGATGCTCCGAGTGTGGCATCTCGGGGGACACAACTGACTCATATGACATTAAGACCTCACATACGAAGCAAAGGTAACGTTTCTAATTATTCTTACAAACCAGACGTCTTATAGTGTTTGTGTAGCATTGTGACTGGGTAGCATTTAGCAGAGCAGTGTTATCTACAATGTTACCATGATGAGTGATTTTTATCAAAAATTGCTATGCTATAGGTACTAAAAATGACTTTTCACACACAACAGGCTGCCTTAGACCTGATGCGACTGGTGTTTGAGGAGATCATCCATGACCCCCTTCCTTATCTGGAAGCAGTCCGGCAGATTCCTGTGCCCCAGGACCTGTGTGCTCAGCTCGACAGGCACCCAACCCGACATACTGCCCTGGAGCATCCAGAAACTCCCTCCGTATACGCAGCATGACACAAGAGAGGATCACGACATGGACACTTCTACCAAGAAAACCCCGGCACCAGCTCACAAAAGTCCTATAAGCCATGTGTCTGGATGGCCTGCAAAGAGAACAGGGTGTAGTGGACAATCACATTTTTTATCTTTTAGATTTCAGAGTAATGATTGTTTTGAAACTAAATAAAGTTTTTTATTTTGTTGTCTTGATAATACTGTGTTTTTGTAATAATGCTGAACCAATAATCAATGGGTGTTGTTATAGAACTGCTAACAGTGGTATCAAAGTGGCCTCACCTTTCCATTCCTCTGATTCTCAACTGGCCATGGTCAACTCTGTATATATTCATTGCATTTTGCAAAGACATATATTGAGGCACACCAGATGAAGGCCAGGATGGTGAGTCATACAGGTTATCTCCTCAGGAACCTGGGTCATTCTTTTCATGACCTGTAAAAAAAACAATGAGCTTGTTATTTCATAATGTTGAATGAGCAGAAAGCATAAAGTAGCTTGAGGTAATGTATCTAGTTTTAGTTACTTGAGGTATTTAGTGGTAACATATATTTTCTCTCTCCTGGGGCATTTGTGCACAATTTCCACAAGTACACCTGCCAAGGTAAGATGGATGCACCGTAGTTGTAATTTTACACATTACTACATGTTAAGAAGGTAATAATCTCAAAGTCAGATGATCTAATCAGCAGGATAGTAGTTCCAAGATAACATTTGACTTACTGACACAGGCGAGAGTAGTAACAATGCTTAAGACGTAGCATACAAACAGAAATAGTAGTCTCCTGTCCAGCTAAATGGACGTCCTGTTGTAAGATTACATATCATTACTACGTGTTAAATAATTTACGTAAATCATAATCCCAATCAAAGAGACTTTCGTTGTGAGCAGCTCTATGAACTGGCCACTTACTGTGCAGATTAATAACTTATGTTGCTTACGATACTAAAAACAAGGCTAATACAAAGTTATTCTTAGGCTACAACACTGACGTGTGAGTATTACACTAGTGTAACAACGGACGGCTAATGTTGGGCTACGTGTTGAAAAGGCAAGTAAATGCTAAATGACCAAATTTACCAGTCTGAAGGAGTCATTTCCAATCTCCGGGCAAGTTGCTCCTCTACATCAGATCCTTCCTTTGATTCAGGCTCAAACAGATACCGTTCAACAGCTAACGTCTCCATCTTCTTCTGTTGCTCTGTCAGCCGCAGCAAAGCTCGTTGCACAACAACCAATCAGCGCGAAGCTTATTTAAATATTCATGAGCAGACCATATAAGGCAGAACACCTCTCGTTTCAGGCCATGTCAATTTAGCAGGGTGGTATGAGGGCCAAAAGAACAGCAAAAAGCAACATTTTCAGCCCAACAAATGTTAAATACCCTATTAGGAGACCTCAAACAACAGCGTGATATACTCTATACAACCATTCTATCAACCCTTTAACAGAGGTAAAAAAATGCATTGACTGTCTTAAAGAAAATAAAGCTCCTGGAAATGATGGTCTGATAAGTACATTTTATAAAGTATTTAATAAGTCATTAGCACCTTTTCTAGTGGCTATGTTTGTAGAAGCCATAGGAAAAGGGGAATTGCCTCCAACCCGTTGACAAGGTCTTATTAAATTGATTCCTGAACCAAAAAAAGATAAACTGAGTATTGAGAATTGGAGACCAATTAGTTTGTTAAATGATGATGCTAAGATTTTCCCATTGGTCTTTGCTAAAAGGCTGAAATCCGGATTGGATGATATTATTGATGAAGAACAATCAGGATTTATGCCAGGAAAAAATATTTGTAACGATTAGTTTTGGATATGGTAGAATATGATGAATATATTGGACAATAGCTTTATTTTGTTTGTAGATTTTTACAAGGCATTTGATACCATAAGTCACCGATTTATGTGTTAAGTTATTGAGTATCTTGGATTTGGTAACCAATTTTTTAAAGCTTTTGATACGCTATATAAGGGCTGCAACAGCTCAATTAAGTCAGCTCACGGTACAACTCCTAGATTTGATATTGGTCGCGGCATAAGACAAGGTTGTCCACTTGGCCCATTCTTATTCCTCCTTGTTACACAAATTATGGCTGTAAATATTAAAAAAGGTAGTTTCCAAGGTATAATTTCCTTAGGTAGAGAATTTAAATTATCCCAAATAGCAGATGATAAAACAATTTTTCTAGCTAATAGAAATGAAGTGTCAAAAGCAATTAGTTGTATCAAGGAATTCTCTGATGTGTCAGGTTTAAGAAAGAATTTGAGTAAATCTGTTTTACTACCACTTAAGGATTGTGTCCTATCCAAAGTAGAGGGAATCCCTGTGAACCATATGATTACACACCTGGGTGTTATCATTGATAAGAATGAAAATTGTTGTAATAACCTAAACTTCAGTCCTATAATTGAACAAATAAGGAAAATATTCAATACATGGTTGATGAGAGATCTGTCGTTGAATGGTAGAGTTTTGTTATCTAAAGCTGAAGAAATATCCAGGTCTTTCTATGTTTCATTATCATTGAATGTCCCTTCCGAAATATCCAACTAATTAGTTAAAATGTTATTCGACTTTATTTGGAGGAACAGATGCCATTATTTAAGAAAAGACATCCTGTGCAACATTAGAAGACATGGTGGTCTAGAAGTTTCAAGTTCTGAAACCTTAAATTATACTTTCAAGGTGAAATGGTTAACTAATTCGATTGAAGAAAAGGATTGTATTTGGAATACTTTCCCTAAATATGTGTTTGGTTTAGTTGGTGGTCTCAAATTTCTGTTTACTTGTGATTATAAAATTGATAGATTACCTGTGAAGTTATCACATTTTCATAAACAAGCTCTGCTGGCCTGGAAATTAATTTACAAGCATAACTTTACAACAACCAATTACTACATTTGGAATAACAAGGATTTTCAATACAAAAACAAAACTCTGTATTATGGAAGATGGGTTGGTGATGGTATTATCTTGGTAAAAAAACTCCTTAATGCTGACGGGCAGTTACTAAAGCATGATTAGTTCCTCTTCAAATTCCAGTTAGCAGTCACGCCGAGAGAATATGCGATAGTTGTTGATGCTGTGCCGAGATGTGTACTGCAACTTTCTTAGAGGGTCAGTAATGACAGGGATCAATCCACTCAGTAGTGGTATGTTCCTTGGGGGAATTGACATTACCAAGAATAAGTGTTCAAATAAACACATCAGGAATTGCATACAAGAGGTAACTCTGCCCTCAGGAAGATTCTTTTGGGCTTCAATGTATGGAGAAATGAACTGGCAAAAGATCTGGTTAATTGGGGACAAATTTTGTCTTAATAATAAAGTAAAAGAGGTTTCTTTTAAAATTCTTGAACTTGAGATTCAAACTTGATATTGAATATTCTTGTACTTTCTGTGAACTAGAAGAAGAAACAATCCGTCATTTGTTCTTTCATTGTGTGTGAACTAAAAAATGTTGGATTATTGTTCAACATTTTGTCAGACGGAACACATGGCAATCAATTCGATTTGAAGATAAAGATATTCTGATTTGCTTTGAAGACAATGAGAAGGATAAAAATGTTGTTTATTTTATTCAATTATCTTGTTATTGGGAAAATTCCACATTCATAAGAAAAAATGGGCAGACTCCAAACCATGTTTTGAACACTTCTATCAAGAACTGCAACAATACAGCGACACTATAAGAGGCATTAAGAACAAGAAGGCAATTCAAACTGGAATTGTGTTTGAAATTTGTTTTCGTGTATTGGTGATACATTTGACTTTGTTTGCACTACACTTTTTTTTTTACCACACTTTTATTTATTTTGATTTATACATCTATTTTTCTCTGTTTATGCACCTCTGGCTTTGACTTTGTAATTATACATACTGGCTTTGTTACTTTTCTTTGTTAATAAAGTAACATAAAAAAAAAAAAAGCTATGAGTAGTCGAGTTTGCATTTATGGGCGCGGCCATTCTGGTTGTGGATGTGACGATTTTAGTCGAGAGGGCAGGGCGAAGGAGGAGCCACAGACTGGTGGGCGGGATATACCATAGACATAATAAAGAGTATAGACGCCGCATTGGTAGGCTGAGCGCGAGAAATCCAGCCGCCATCTTGGACCGGTCAGACTCGTCACTTAGCAGCAGAAGATACAAAATGCCAGAGCACTGTGCAGCATATTCCTGCTCAGATCGGCGGATTTTTTTAATCTAATCTCTTTAACTCTGGGTTCTGTAAATCATGGTGTATCTGAGTTTTGAAAATTGCTACATAAATTAAGTTTTGTGAGTTTTAAAGGGAGATTCCACCAAGTAAATGTGCAGTTTAAATAAAAACTGCCGCTTTCATTTCATACAGCTACTTTGAAGAAGTACTGGTACGCGTGCTTTGTTAGGGTGCAAGATATATCAACGCAATATCGTTACACAGTACATCGTTATATAAGTGAGACTTATGGTATGACCTATACATTATTCTGGGGGTCCAAAAGCAGCACTAATGTATGCTTATGTTGTTATTACATTGGGATTGTCTCTGGTTTAGTTGGGATTTGTTTGATAAGACATGCACGTTACTCTTGTGAGATATTATATATATATATATATATATATATATATATATATATATATATATATATATATATATATATATATATATATATATATATATATATATATATATATATATATATATATATATATATATATATATATATATATATATATATATATATACATATACACTTCCGGTCAAATGTTTGGGGTCACTCACAAATTTCCATTGGACTCCATTATAGACAGAATCCCAGCTGAGATCAGTTGCCTTGTTTTTTTTAACCAGGGCAGCAGTTTCCAGATTACATTATGTGCTTACATAATTGCAAAAGGGTTGTTTAGTTTTTTATCAGATTAGTGAACAAAAAGTGCCTTTGGAACATTGGATGAATGGTTGCTGATAATGGGAAATGTAGACATTGCATTAAAGATCAGACACCCACCCGGATCAGCTGGTATCCTGTCTATAATGGAGTGAAATGGAAATGTGTAAGTGACCCCAAACTTTTGACCGGTAGTGTATATATAGCCTTTTCAATAGTAATGTGCTTGAGTAGATTCAACACAACATTAAAGAGGTGGATCTGTCCAAATACCTATGTAATAAGAGCTGAGACAACTGGTCATTTATCAAATATATCGAAAGTTGCAATATGCAATATATAGTTTATTTTGTGGAGCTGTCCTGTTAACTTGATTTATGCATTTTATACTGTCCAACCAGTAGAACCCGTCCTGTTCTGCAGACATGGTCCTTAGTTATTTATTCATGTTGGACTAGTCCAATTTGAGTGTCAGTTGAAATAAACCTATAGTTGTAAGAAAACTTGTTTAATTTGTTATGAATCTATTTTGTAATTTTACATATGTTTAAAAATATCAGAAATCACATTGATGTTTTAATATCACATTCTGTCAATGTAGTGCAACCGTCTGTGTGTGCGCGTCTGTGTGTTTTGGGAGTGCTAATTGTCAAGGTCCGGGAGGCGATTGATGCAGAACAACTTGGTAGTACTGTGTGTGTGTGTGTGTGACAGAGAGAGAGACAAATATAAAAAGCTTCAAGTAGACTCTAATAACATAATCATATTGTTTCTTGTACTTAAATATCTAAGTTTACGGTTGCTGTCTGTTTCTTCTTCCCTGTTCTATTTATAATGTGTGATTTGCAAAATACCTATTATAGCCTACATCACATATGTGATGTAAGGGTATTTTGCAAATACTTATAATTTACAAATGATAGATACACCAAGGATGTCTGGTCTAGGGTCTAGTGTGACCAGACGTCCTCGGATTTAGGGGACAGTCCCCGTTTTTGGTTGTCTGTCCCTAACTAAATACAGAAGAAAAAAACTACCTCTCCGGGGAACCATCACCTTATCGTGGTGGAGAGGTTTGTGTGTCCCTATGAACCTGATGGCTGTGTTGTCTGGAGCTGTGTGGTCTCAGGTGAGGGGCCATACAAAGAATGGTTCAAAAACCCCATGTAAGACCGAGGAAGAGAGGGAGTGACCCTGCCCGGAGGAGGCCCGGGGCCCCGTCTGGAGCCAGGTCCAGACGGCGGGCTCGTCAGCGAGCGCCTGGTGGCCGGGTTTGCCCCATCTCCATTCCATGGGCTCACCACCTGTGGGAGGAACCGCTTGGGTCGGGTGCGCTGCCATATGGGTGGCGGCGAAGGTCAGGGGCCTCGACGGACCAGACCCGGGCGGCAGAGGCTAGCTCTGGAGACGTGGAACGTCACTTCTCTGTGGGGGAAGGAGACGGAACTTGTGCGGGAGGTGGAGCGCTACCAGTTAGATCTGGTGGGGCTTACCTCTACGCACAGTCTTGGTTCTGAAACTGTACTCCTGGATAGGGGTTGGACTCTGTCCTACTCCGGAGTTGCCCAGGGTGTGAGGCGCCGGCGGGTGTGGGGATACTCACAAGCCCCCGGCTGAGCGCCACTGCGTTGTAGTTTACCCCGGTGGACGAGAGGGTCGCCTCCCTACGCCTGCGGGTGATGGGGGGGAAAATCCTGAATGTTGTTTGTGCATATGCACCAAACAGGAGTTTGGAGTATTTGGCCTTCTTGGAGACCTTGAATGGAGTCCTGTATGGGGCTCCAGTAGGGGACTCCATTGTTCGGCTGGGGGACTTCAACGCACACGTGGGCAATGATGGACATACTTGGAGAGGCGTGATTGGGAGGAACGGCCTCCCTGATCTGAACCAGAGTGGTTGTCTGTTGTTGGACTTCTGTGCTAGTCATGGATTGTCCATAACAAACACCATGTTCGAACATAGGGATGCTCATAAGTGTACGTGGTACCAGAGCACCCTAGGCCAAAGGTCAATGATCGATTTTATAATCGTTTCATCTGATCTGAGGCCGTATGTTTTGGACACTAGGGTGAAGAGAGGGGCAGAGCTGTCAACTGATCACCATCTGGTGTTGAGTTGGGTCAGGGGATGGAGGAGGACTCTTGACAGACCTGGTAAGCCCAATCGCGTAGTGCGGTTAAATTGGGAACGTTTAGAGGAGGCCCCTGTCCAACAGACTTTCAACTCACACCTCCGCCGGAGCTTTTCGTGCATCACGGTGGAGGCTGGGGGCATTGGACCTGAATGGACAATGTTCAAAGTTTCCATTGTTTCCAGTTTCCAGTTACAATAAAGAACATTACTTTTGTTGATTCATGTGTATTCTCATAATAATTAATGAAATACAGTTACATGCTAGTGTGCATATATATTTAACTATGAAAGGCTCAAGTGGAAATTGATGATTCTTTTCTTTCAGAAATAGTAGCGCTGAGAGCCACCATGCACCCACCCAATGACCCCGAAGTAGGCAATAGTAATAGTAACTTCTCTTTTGATATCTATCGTTCAATTTTACTTATCAGACTTGTTTCCTAAAACTAAGACGAGATAATATTGCATTTCAAATAACTGGGTGTAATTAAGAGTGCTGTTTATTTATCCTTTTTCTCTATAGCTTAAATATGATACTTCTCTCACTATTACAAAGCGTTTTTCCATCCAGCAACGGTCTGGACCATTGGAGACAACTAGGCAAAGACCATCGGGAACAACCTTGGCATTAAAGATGTCTACATCTATTGGTTCGGCTGAGGTGGTCTGCCGTGGTAGGTCTCTTTTTCTTTTCCCAGTCCCTACAGTGTGGCGGGAATGACCTGGGAGATGTCGATGGCGCCAACCTCGTCTCAGGAATAGAGGACCTGCAGCTAGTACTGAAATTAACAATGTGGCACTAGACAGAATAAGGGTGCACGTGACCTGCAGACAAGATGGCTGCGTAGCGCGGTTGCTCTGGCCCTTTCTCCCCCTATTTTTACATAATTATCCATCAACGTTGTATTGCTAATTTAACAACTCCTCGCCCTGAGTTTCCGTACGTCCTATGTATGCAATGGCTGAAGGTTTGAGAAGCGAAGTCGGGTTGGACCCTCTGAAAGACGAAAAAGGTTTTGAGTCATTCTGCCTGGCTGTATCGACCATGTTAGCTACCGCGATGAAAGAGCAGCAAACCTTCATTGAGAATCAGTTTGCAAAGTTTAAAGTACAGCTGGATAACATAAAAACGGAGGTAACGACAAACACAATTGAAATTAGGAAGCTGAAAAGGGACTATAAAGATCTCTCCACTCAGCTTGCTAAACATGAGCAGTCTTTCCAAACAGCATGTTGCAAACTGGAAGCACACATGGCGGAGCTAGAAGACAGGTCCTGCAGGGATAATGTTCACATTATCAACTTGCCATAAACAGTTGAAAAAGTAGATTCAACGAAATTTGTTTCATCTTCGCTAATTAAATGGTTTCCTTCACTTAATGACGGAAAGATGGAGGTGATGCGGGCACACCGCGTAGGCCCGGAGCGCGATACTGGATCTTGCACCCTGATCTGCAAGATGCTACACTACACAGACCGGGACTGCATCTTGAAGGCAGCCAGAGGCTATCGGATAGAGGCCCGCGGCAAAGAGATCCACTTCACAGCTGACTACAGCAACAACACCTTCAAGCGACAGCGCTCATTTTCCCAAACGATGGAAACAGCGAGGAAACAAGGTTTAATCCCGATCTTGATTCATCCGGCTAAACAAAGCTGTCCCGTGGGTCTAAAGTGCACCTCTTTGAGACCCAGGCAGATGCTGAGGATTTCCTTGGTGTTCAGACCCGGCCGACGGCCTAACGAAAGGATGTGACGTCTGGTTCCCCGAACTACTAACATAGGATTGTTAGATAAGCAAAGCGTTATCTTGTACAGACACGACACACCTCAGGGCATCCCTAAGGTAACTGTTATCTGGCAAACAAGGGAGGATGTGTTTTTGTGGGTTTCTTTACTATATTATTTGCTCTACGTGAAGTAAACTCTCAAGAATCTTGTGTATGTATGGATGACTAATTTGATGGATAATTTTCTTTCTTTACTGTGGCCAATTTCTACTGATCTTTTTCTTTTGATATTAGATTGGGTACACAGAATATTGATTTAGGGGGTGGGCCTTTGTAACGTTGAGGTGCCTAAATCAGGTGCCTAAATAGTGGGTGTTTTGTCTGTGGTTTTTGCCACCTTGTTGGGTTATGTCAGACGTGAGTTTTGTAATTTTACATTTTTTTTCTGTTATTTATTTTTATATTTTAATTTCTCTTTTTTTTGTTTTTTTTTCCGGCAACGTGGGGTTGAATATTTGGATCTCTACATTGTATACTATAGTGTATATACAGGAACACATAACCTTGCTCAGCCTTGTTTGTATTAATGTCGATGTTACACATAGCTAGTTGGAATATAAATGGTTTAAATGGCCCCATTAGGCGCTCAATGTGTCTTGATTGGCTTAAAAGGCACAATATAGATGTGGCCTTTATCCAAGAGTCACATTTTAAACACCTTGATAAACAGCGCTTGTCGAACCGTTATTATTATACCACGGTCATGCAGATAGGGTTGCCCATTAAGTCCTTTTCTTTTATTCATTAGAGCCCCTTGCACAGAACATTCGCCAACACCCGATAATTTCCCCCGTAACTTTCAGAAACACTACACACTCCATATCACTGTATGCTGATGATATATTATTATATTTTGACAGATCAGCCATATCAATACCGCACATTTTGGATACTTTTCAGGAATTTAGCTCTCTGTCTGGGTATAAAATTAATTGGTCCAAATCGGCGCTCCTCCCTTTAAATCCGGATTTGAGCCTGACTGTATTGCCCCAGTATATTCCAGTGGTTAAACAATTTAAATATTTTTGGGTTGACATTTTTCCGTCGTTAGTTAATATTGCCAATTCAAACTTTCAAAGTATTTATGATAGCATTGAAGCGGATCTCAATAGATGGTCTCACTTGCCAAATTCATTACAAGCACGGGTGTCAATAGTTAAGATGGATATTCTACCACGCATAAATTTCTTTTCTTCAATGTTGCCCTTATCACCCCCAACTGATTACTGGAAGAGACTCCACTCTTTGGTTTCTAAATTTATCTGGGGTGGGAAACGGCCACGGGTGAAACTAACAACAATTCAACGACATAAAACAGAGGGTGGCCTATCTGTGCCTAATTTTAAACACTATTTTTGGTCATTTATACTAAGACCACTCACAGATTGGCTTAACACCAACTCTGACCCTTGTTGGAAACCCATAGAACAGGACCTAGCATCACCACATAGACTGGAGGATCTGATTTACTCTGCTGTCCCTTTAAAACGGGCTAAGCTGCGGCTTGGACCCATAATGAGTTTTCATATCAACATGGCTCACTGTTGAGAAAGAAAATAAGATCTTATATAAATGGCACCAGAATAGCCCGCTCTTTAACAACCATTCTCTACTCCCGGGGGGGGGGGGGGTTTCTTTCACATCCCCGGTAAGGAGCTACCGTTAAGTATACATGTTCCTGCCAATGTATGTAATGAAAATGGGCTCCGTGATTTTAATGATCTGAGACGGTCTTACCAATTCCCTGGAACATCTTTATTTCTGTATTTTGATACTACGTTGTACTACGTTCATCTATGAAAGCATATGGAGTACCATGGGGTTCTCGTCCTATTATCCACCCTTTGCACTCAATTTTATACAGTAGCAGTCAAAACAGAGGGGTGGTCTCCCGAATACATTCTTTTGTTCGGGATGCCTCTTATAAAACTCTCCCTACTTTACGTGTGTGGGCCAATGACCTACAACGTTACAATGAAAGTGACTCACTGGACTGGGATACCATTTGGTCCTCGATTGGCCTTGCTTCTAAGAACCCGAATCATCAACAGATCCATTTCATCTCCTATATATCTATAGGACCTACCTCACTCCCAGGAAAAGCTTTCTTATGAAATACTTAACTTCTCCAATCTGTACCCTCTGTTCAAATGATTGTATAGGTTCATACATGCATATGTACTGGGAATGTAAGGATGTGAAGCTTTTTTGGGGAGAGGTTTGTGCAATTTCATCTAATGTTGTGGATGATATTGTACCGTGTTCTCCTGCTGTGCTGCTCTTGAATGACACCTCCTCACTAAAGATGACTTGTTGGAAAAGCCTATGCTCTTAACAGGCATCACTGTGGCCAAGAAAATGCTAGCTCTACGTTGGAAACCACGTGCAATTACGAAGCCTCAATGGAATAACATTTGCATAGAAGTAATTGAGATGGAGCTATCAGTGGCAAGAATTCACAGTGCCGGACCCGATACTAGCTCAGCGTGGCATTCAATGGTTGATAAGGTTAAGAATATACTGTAACTCAATATCTGTATTTACATTGTTGGTTTTGAGGTCTGTTATGGCCGGTAAAATCTGTTAGAGATCTAGGGTATGAGGGATTGGGTGGGTAGCACTGACATTTTTAAAGTATGAAAACTAAAAACCATAGAAGGACATGCAGTGTCAAGATCTAATTTATCTAATAAACTGTTTTAATACAATACATACATACAATATACTGTATAAATGATATACATACTTCTGAAAAGGTAACTATCAGGAACAGGACCCAAATGCAGACAGAACGCAGAGCCAGGAGTGTGAATTAACAGGTTTATTTAAAGTATTCAAGTATCAAGTCTAGGTTTTTCGAGCTACAATATTGAACCTGGTGCTTTATTAACCATTTACCCAATGGTTGCAGAACCGAAGATTTTTCAAGATAGAACGTTAATGTAAATTTATAAGAAAACGGACTTTCCTGCGGCGGGGATGGTTACGTGCCTGTCCTTCCAAGAGTGTATGGCTGAAGCCTGGAGCGTCCCATGTCATGCCGTCCTGTCTCATGATGTCCCGCCTGGTGCCATCCCCGAGCTTAAACTTTTCTAAATGCTCGCATCTGGAATAAAATAAGATTGCTTTGACTATCATGCTATGAATGAAATACTTAAAAAATGTCTATGGAAATAAATGCAGATTATGGTAAAACTACAAAACTTCCTTCTGCCATCCCACCTGGTCCCGTCCCCAAGCTTCTACTTTTCAAAATAAAATACTTTAAAAACAATTTCTTTTAGACAATTTTTCAAAGTAAAAGCTCACGTGAACTGTAATTTTGTAATTTTTTTGTTTTCTGTTATTTTGAAAGTGTAAATGATGAAAATTAAATTTACCATAGACGTCTATGGAAACCAACCTCCTTTTGCAACCCCGCGTGTCGCCCTCTGCTGGAATTCAGATAGAATGCAGGTTTAAGTTACTTCCGCATATGCAGCACTTTGCCGAACCGGATGTTCTGTCCATCAATATGGCTGCACAACATCGGTTATCGGACGTCCTCGCCAGGACAGGTGATTCCCACAGCCTCGATCGGTACACGATCCGTCCTGCCTACACGATCCGTTCTGCGCATGCGCAAGATGTTCACGCATGCGCAGATGCTAATTG
>NC_048413.1:4803271-4804900 GCF_013103735.1 Etheostoma cragini | reverse complement strand
TGCATCTCTAAATGTAACTGTAAATAATTAATTTAATGTTTTATAAAATGAACAAATAGTCTTTATTTTCCCCAAAAGTTCAATACACTAAGTGGGGCACAGAGGATGAGGGCCAAACATTACTGAGCCTTGGCACAAAGGTTAAAGGATTAGAATTTATGCAAAACAGTGGTTCTCATTCTTTAGAATTTCAGTGGTCTTAGTTGATCCCTCAACAATAATTTAACATTGGGTCCTGGACCTGTTCCACACAGACCCAGATCTTCTCAGCTGTTGCTGACATATCCTACTGTCTCTTCATGTGGCTCATTATGTGTGGCACATTGTCTGGGTCAGTTCTTATATCATAAGAAGTTAATAATGTAAATGCTAAATGCCCTAAAACCTGTTGATACTGCAACAACACAAAGGCTCTTAACGCTACAGTTTTGCACATATTGTGCAAGACTTGATTTCTTCATTTTTTTTGCACAAAACTCTCCAGAAAGTGCCATTTAATGGTTTATTTTTTAAATTTTTCTCCTGGGGGGGCCCCCATCCCCCCCACATATAACAAATACCAATTTAAACCCTGAAGGATAAAGACTTAAAGAAATTGCTTTTGGATGTTTTCTGGGCGGGGTTTGTTGTAACGTTACTCACATAGACTGTTAAGTCTATTCTTAACTACTTAAGGACACTACGGGTGTGGGTGAGGAGTGTGGGTACACGATCCGTCCTGCCTACACGATCCGTTCGATGTTCACGCATGCGCATAAATACGTAGCTGAAAACTGGCTGTTTCCCTGCACTATTGGTACCACGCATGCGTCAGAACACTTGACGGCCAAGCGTCACAACGGACAGATTTTTCCTTCATTTTATTAACAAAGAACAATTATATCGCCAGTATGTACATATACGAAAGGTCAATACCAGAGGTGCATATACAGAATATACATATATATAAAATTATGTATTAGCATTTTTTGTAGGCCAGACTTTTTTGTAGTTCACAAGTGCTCAACATGTAATCTACACTTTTTAGTAGTTTTTTTTTTAATAAAGATATTTAAATTAACACTTGTCACTGATCCAAAACTGTGTACAGACATCTGTGTACCAGTCATAGGTGACATTATTATTAAGTGATCAACATGTAATCTTTTTTTAAATTTATTTTTCATTTTTTAATTATTGTTTACGCCAGGCTATGAATTACGAGGTGTTTACGTAGTGGCCAATCCAAAAATATAAAGGAGTTGTTACATTAACATTTGATTACATGTGGAATGGGAATTCTTTTTGACTGAGGGAAAGTCAAAGCATTTCAAAAAATAAAAAATAAAACATTTGCAAGACAAATACAGGGCCTAGGCCAGTAAAAAGAATATTCCAGCACCACATTAACAAGCCTCAAATCATGTTTCATTTTATTGTTACACGTTACATTAACATGCACTCGTTTGAAATCAGCCAAAGTCCGCATTTTTACGCGGGGGGCAATTTATTTTGCTGCACAAAATTGCATATTTCCATGCAAAATAATGCGGGGCTTGCATGATTTTTATGGCTTAAAGTCACAAATATCTTAACAGTAAGTTGAAAAATGTTGTGTTTACTTTACACTAGGCAGCCATTTCCCCTGTT
>NC_048413.1:4798614-4803171 GCF_013103735.1 Etheostoma cragini | reverse complement strand
GATGCCATCATGTCAATATGCACCAAACTCCCTGAGGAATGCTTCCAGCACCTTGTTGAATCTATGCCACGAAGAATTCAGGCAGTTCTGAAGGCTCTTCCAGAGCGAGTGGACACGAAGCGACGGACGGGTCTGTAATATCAGAGCTCATACCTGAAGCCGCGGAAATGTACCTGGGATAGCTCGTGAAAAAAATGTTTTCAGTTTGCGAGAACTCGAAACTTCCACAGACAGGGGGCGCTCTTGAACCCCTCACAGTCTCTGAAAGCCCAACCAGTCGATCACGAGTGGCTCAACAGGTAGATCTGTAGATAAACTCATCCTTCAGAAAATTTGACCGACCGGGGTTGACACTTCAGCGTGAGAAATCGGGGGTGTGGCGTGTGAGCGTGTGAAACCGGTCAAATGCGTGTGTCTCACGGCCAATGCGTGAGAGTTGGCAGCCCTGGTTCTAATTGGCAATAGTGTTGAACAGTGAATTCTACAACTCTCACAGATCCACGCAACTTCACAAGGTCATCAAAAGTCCGTGTTTACCGTCCATAGTTTTGATTTGAGAGACGCTTAGCGGCAGAAAGTTACATATCTTACCTTTAAAGGTAATCGATGAAGCTAGTCTACAAGCTAACATTCGTCTATAGTTGGACAGCAGCTATTTCAAACAAAATCAGCAAGGTACATGCCAGCTGTCACTGGTGGTCTAGTGGTTAGGATTCGGCGCTCTCACCGCCGCGGCCCGGGTTCGATTCCCGGTCAGGGAACTACCGTTATGGTACCACAGACTAGTAGTGGTTTAAAGTGGGATGTTACCAGAGATTGCAACGAATGATGATGTGTTGTAACATAACACGAGTCATTCAACTTTACAAAATATACCGAATCTGATCTAACTGATCAGTTTGTAATACTACTGTAGCAGACTAATAATTAGACTTTTACTAAGCCCATAAATACACACACACAATGTATTTGGTTTTATAGTGAATGCACATGCATTTTTAACAATCACTCTAGTATTATGATGAATTACAAGGCCCCACAGATGCTGACACCCATTCAGCAACAAGTGCTAAAGGTGCTTTCTGTAATCCGACAACAAAAAAAACTTCAAGACCGCTGTTTTTCTTAAATGTTCCCAAATTATTAAATGTAACCCAGTGCCAATCATTCAATTTGTGATAAAATGTTTCCAATTAGTCTCTTTTTGAAACAGTACCCAAATTCAATACAAATTATCCAAAACAATGACAAAATGTTATGGACAACTAATCCAGTTTCAAATTGTATTACTAGTCATATTGATAATTTGTAAATTCTGTTTTAATTAAAGCAGATCTTAAGGATGGATTTAAAATACTGACCAAAAACCACTTAAATCATTTAAAGGAATGCTTTATTGATATCCAAACATATACAACAAAACCAAATGTTTTTTTTAATTAATTCACCAGTCTTCCAAATCTGATCCCTTTTGATACTCTACGTCAGCTAGGCCCAGGGCCTAAATAAAGCTTGAAGTACTCTACTGTCGGCACCCGAAACAAAAGTTACAAAAGTAATATCTATCCATTATCTATCCATCAGTCCCCTTTCACAGGCGACCGCTACACTGCAAAAAAGGAAAAGAAAAAAAGAAGTCCATCTTAAAATAAGTCATTCAATTCAGTATTTAAAATCGTATTTTTCTCGCACAGAGTGAGATATAATTGCCCTCAAAAAGCACGTACGTATGAGGGAATGTATCCACTTTGTGTAAGAAAAATAGGATTTTAGGATTCTAAAGTAAATGATTTGAGAATATTTCTTGTAGTTTGCATCTTGGAGAAGCAGAAAGCCAGAGACCTTGAGATTCAGAGGCGGAAAGAGAGAGGATTTTGTAACATATTTAAACATTGGCAACTTACTTTAAACTGATGAAAAATTATCTGTACAAATAAATCCTCTGTAAAAGTCCAAATCTCTATACAGAAGGAAAGCCAAAAGAAAACACAAGTTCACCTAACGGGAATATATTAACTACCAAAATGTACAACACATTAACACAAAAAACAAAAAATACACTTGTGCAGTTTTGAAGCCGGGAGGTTTTGTGTTTGCTGTGTATTGTCATTTCATGTTTGTCTTTGAAGCCCAGCTCCGCCACTGACAGCTCTTTGTTATTGGTTGGGAGGTTTTGGCTTACATTGTTCAATGATTTGAAAATATTTAAGGTATACAAGAACTCATATTTTCAGGTTATAACAAACATTTGGACATTTTGAGACATTGCACTGAAGCGGAGCCAGTATACAAGAGCAACATTTTGTAGATGCAATAGATTAAAAAAAAAAAAAAGTTTTGGCAATGTGAGAGGCAACATTAATACACCATGAGTGTATCAATCAGTGCCTTGAGAAAATCTACCAATAGTTTGAGACTGACCAACGCTTTTTTGCCATTTGTCAAAGAGTTGCCCTGTATTTTTTCTGGGAATATTTGCTTACAGTAGTGTTACATTTTTTCAAACCACCAGAAGCAATGTTAGCCTTTTATCAGCAACTTTAGTGAGAAGAAAGAAAACATTTCAACCTCGTTTTTTAGGAGAAAAGTGACGGTCACAATTTCATGTAGTTAGTAAGAGCTCCGGTTTCATCGGTGCAGGCTCACAACAATAAGAGCTACAGTGATTTGGTACAAAAGGTGTTAGTTTGGCCTCATGCAGCGCCTCATTTTGTAGCATTTGTGTGCATTAAGGGGTTGTGGGTAAAAAAAAATTTATGGCAACAAGGTTTTTCATGACACATTTGCTGGCGCGTCAGACTATATCAATCTGAATATTTTAATGCTCTCCTCTTCAATCAAATCTGAAGTCTGAACAACTTAAAAGTGCTCTAAGCGATGTCACACGTTTTTTAGGCTACAATATTTGTTGTCACAGCAAACATCTGCTCTCTATCTGCTAGCTACAAGGGAGCCAAAAAAATGTGACAATGCTTAGAGTGCCTTTCAAGGAAAAGGAACATAATGGGAAAAAAAAACATTACTTTTCTACCAGCTAAATTCTAATAGGTGAACCATGTAAAGAGATTAAGGCCGATAGAGAAGCGTCCACATTCACCGGGTAGTGCATAAAGCAACGCATTGTCTCCAACTCAGTTGTGTGTGTAGGAAGGAAGGAACACCAGTGGACCAGGGGGAAAAAAGAAACAGGCAAAGTGCTTTGAACACATATTCAACCCTTGACAGGGTTCTAGTCTGACTTGCCAAAGGCAGATTAAAGATGCTGCGGCAGCACATCCAGGTCCAGTTTTTAAAATGAAACCAGTTTGATTATGTCCCTTCTCGTCCAAAACAACTGCAGCTCCTTAACGAGTCAGCTTTACAGACATGTTCTCAGATTTCAGAGCACATATGTACTTTAAGCTGATAAGTCAAGTCATGTCTGTGAAACTGACCCACTGTAGTTTGCTTAGCCTCGCCCCCCCTTTTACCACCACACCTGATTACTACCATTTGGCAGCATCATTAACCATATTCATTATATTTCATATATATTTATACATATTGATAAAAGTTATGTAAAAACATTATGCAAAGCAGTGTAAAATAGTTTGTAATACAAAATGGTTTGAGGATTGTTTTTTCTGTTTTTATATCCTGGAGGGTTTTTTAGTGTGTTACGCGAGACCTCGGTCTTCTTTGCATGGTCGTTATGGTACAACTGAGATGAAATATGCACATGCATGTAGCAGTAAAAAGGTCTAAGGGGGGTTGAGATGTGCTGGACCCCCCCTCCCCCCCCAGTCAAACACTAACATGCAGGTGTAGCCTGCGCTCAGACGGCGGGCATTCACTGAGTTGTGAAGATAACTGCAAGTTTGAGAGAAAACTGGGGGTAGTGTGGTGACACTAGTATGTGGTCACAGTGTGAATGCATGATTTAAGTAAATGAGAGTAGTCGGAAAACAAGAAGGCAGAACTAGTAGTATAGACCACCTGTGAAATGCTCCTCCGCCCTCGGTCTGCAGAGATCCGGTCGGGGCCCATAAAATGCACCTGTAAGTAACTGCAGCGTTATCTTAACAACCACCCAATCCCAGAATTAAATGTGAAACTTCTCATTGAGTTTAAGAGCCTGACTTCCTAATAATGCCTTTTAGCCTTATTTTTAGCCAGGTGAGTTACTCCCTGCTTAAAAAAAGGCATGTGAAGAGTGCAGGAGACAACAGTCAACTCATGTGGACTATCGAAGAGCTCTGATGGGGAAGAAAGCAGAGGATAACAAAGGATAACGAGGTCTGGAAATGATTCAGGTTTAGACATTTTTCCTTTTTCCTGAAAAGCAAGGCAGAGGAGTGGAGGACATGGGACCAGCAGTGATGGAAGCTCTCATCCCTAGCCAAACCCACAAATCCCTCACCCCCGCCCGCCTGCGTCTACAGACCTCGGGGCATCAGAGTGGCGGTGAGTGGTTGAGGGGGAGGGCTGACTCTGCGATGTGAGGCAATAACAGTACAGTCTCAGGTCGTGAGGAAGGTTGCGGCGAGGAGGAGAAAGAGGGGTGGAGGGGGGGGGGGG